>NW_017295542.1:154566-162788 GCF_001594075.2 Trachymyrmex cornetzi
TATTTATTTATTTATTTTTATATTCATTTATTTATTTATATTTATTTATTTATTTATGTGCACGTATACATATATGTTCACGCGCGCGCGCGTGTGATTTATATGGATATACACTAACCTAGCCCTATAAGGACTCTTATAGGGACTCTACACTAACCATTTGTTTTTTTCTTAGATTGTGTCTTTTTCTTATCGCTTTCTTTTTCTCCCTCTGATTCTGCTATTTCTATTTCTGCATTATCAGCTACAAAATTTTCTGAATCCTCTGCTTCTTCCACAGACAATTCTATAAAGTATTGATACATTGTATTAATAAAGAATCAAATAACTCTATAATAATCAAAATAATAATCGAAGTTAATGAAAATAAATTCTTCGTATATTACGTCGAATATTATCTTGGGCACTAGACGAATCAATGCCGCGATTATTAATCGCATCAGCGGATGGGCTCCCACCAAAAAGTTCTTCCATCGCATCATAAAATGGAAAACTCATACGATTGGCACCGCTAACGCTGTTGTTGCGTTTACATTTAAAATATATCTCTTTTAAATGTTTTAACTTGGTTTTCATTTGTGCGCCAGTTTTAATAAAACCCATTTCCTTCATTTTAGGTTCTAGCGATTTGTACATATCAATATGTTTATGGCGCTTTCCATCCATTAATTGGATTATTCGTTTTTCAATACATAATTCAATCAAAATTGTTGTTTCTGTATCCGTCCAGTTTGATCCTTTTCTCGGATGTGTACTATTCGTAGACTCATACGAGCACTCTTCGGTTTGCTCATCTAATGATGAAAAAGTTTTTAAAATATCTCAAAATATTTTTTTTTAATGTAGTATTTTACAGGGCTCGGTCTTATTTCAAATAAATTTATTTAAAATACATATTTTAAAAATAAAAAAAAATTAAAAAGAGTAATTTGGTATTTATTATCTCATATAACTTCTTCTGATTTATTTCTTATTTAATATTTTAAATAAGTTTTTAGAATTTATTTTATATTTTTTATTTCAAATAAGTTGTATCAGTTGTTTTACCGACTCCAATGATTTTATATTTTAAATAAGTTTTTGGAACCTATTTTATACTTTATTTTAAATAAGTCGTATCAGTTATTTTACCGAGCCCTAGTATTTTAAATGTATGATGATTTTAGAAAAACAACTTGAACTTTTTTTTAGATTTTTAATTTTTTTTCAGAAATATACATAATACGGAAATATATAGTAATATAGAAATTCTGTATAATTGTGAAATTTATTAAGGTATTCCCAAATTATATGAAAAATTCCCAAATTATATGTTTATAAAAATATTCTAAGAAAAATGTTTACCATTAGGTGAAACTCTAATTGCGGTTATCTGATTATTATCATGAGATTCAACAGCAGCAGCAGGAACAGGAACAGTTGTTGAACACGAACTTTTTGAATTTTTTGAACACGACGTTTTATACATTTTTTCAACAAGTTACTCTTTACGAGAAATGTATGTCAACCATATACAACCAACGGCATGACCTACGTCAAATTTGAGATTAACAAATGATAGTTGTAGGTCGGGTAGCGCGCATTTACATCGAAGTTACAGGCGGCCTATTTCAGGTCAGGTCACCAAAAACCGAAGCCTGACCTACAGCCAGGCCAGGTCATTTTACAAATGTTTACAGCGAGGGACCTAAATAATTTAGGTCGAATTTGGGGTATAGGCCGCGGCCTAAATTCACGGTGTAAACGTAGCCATAGAAATGAAGAAGTACAGTGACTGCCAAGTCATATGTAGCAAGTAGGAAGACAGATGGTTTTTGTTGAACTATACACTGTGACTTTGTGTCGAGAGAGAGAGAGAGAGAGAGAGAGAGAGAGAGAGAGAGAGAGAGAATGTATGAATGACTCCTTATTAGCTTTCTCAATTATTTCAAAATGAAACTTATGCAAACAATCTTAAATAATCTAAATTTTACAATATAAAATGTACTAAGCAGCATTAAATGTGATATATATTCTTTTAACATTTACTTAAACGGCACAAGTCTCTCATTCTGTTTTATTTCATAAGATGTTATACATTTTCACTCCTTCATTAAACGTACTCTTTTGTGCATTTCTTGTTCTGCAAAATTATATTACAATGTCCCCTATCGTCTTTCACTCTCACTTCATATCATTTTTCTAATAAAAACAGAGACATGTTTCAACATGTATTTTTATTTTTAAGATTCTAAACAACATGTTGCCAGAGCAGTTGCAAAATAAATTAGAAATTAGGGATGCACCGAATATCCGGAAAGTATCCGGTATTATCCGGCACTTTTTTTACTATCCGACCGGGTAGCCAGATATTATTAGTATCCGGGAATATATCCAGTTGAAATTTAATATTATTAAATTCCTTCTTATGCAATTTTTCTAGAAATAAGTATGCTATCTTATACATTGTTGCAAAATTACAATATTTTTCTCTATAGGGCTTTTTTTTTTAGAAAATACTTTCTTGGAATCCGGTCGGATATCCGCAGAATGTCGAATATCTGACTCAAAGAAATTGCCTTCTCGGATATCCGATCGGATACCGAATATCCGATATAACATTCTGTTCCGATATCCAATATCCGGTACCCGGTAATTTTACGATCCGATGCATTCCTATTAGAAATAATAGGAAACAAGAGTGAAAGATGATTACGATAGGGGACATTGCAATAAAATTTTGCAAAACAAGAAGTGCGTAAAAAAGTATGTGTTTAACGAAGGAGTGAAAATGTATAACGCCTTATTATATTAAAATAAAACAATTAATGTTACTTACAAATTGTAAAATTCTTTTTTGGGTCTTCTAAAATTTAATCAGTTGTATTTCTGCTATATCAACAGCATCAAACATCCAACACAAGGTACTATGAGTCTTACATATAATACATCGATTTATATTTCGATATAAATATGGCGATACTTATTCTATTTTTAAAAACTCATTTTTTTTTCTATTTTGTTAGCATCGCAATGGCCTTTAAACAGAAATCTATCACCAATAATTATACCTACGTACTCTATTACATCTACCTTTATTATTCTACATATTTCAGTACCATATAAATAATCTAAAAGATCTGTGAAGCTGGCACCCCTAAATGCGAATTTTGACAAAATCTACATCGCAATTAACTGTCCGCTATTTGTCCACATTTGTCAATAAAAAAAATTTCTATCCACCTTTAAAAAAAATTATAAATAAATAAAAAATTGTAGCACTCCATGTAAATATTCTTCCGAATTACATACGGGATTCGATTGTCCATCACGTTTGTCCACGCGTAATTTTCTTTTGTCCACCGTTCAAAAAAGTTATAAACATAAAGTTAAATTCGTCACTGTACACATAAGAGCGTTTACTTCCAAATTACATACGGGATTCGATTGTCCACTATGCACACGCGTTTATCGACGCGTAATTGTTTTTTGTCCGTCTTGCATAAAAAAGTTATAATCAGAAATTTAAAATGCCTATTACGATCGAAGCTGGATCTTCGTTGCTTAAATAATTCAATCTTGAGTTATTAAAATATACTATATATGTACACACACTTGCATATATACCATATTGTAGTCTTTTTCAAACTGCGCGCTGAATTATTTTATCGGACTAAATAAACGCAATTAAAACTTCTCTAGCAATCGCGAATTAAATTAACAAGCAATTTAATAATTTGATGCTGTCAAGTATCACATATATTATAAAGATGTTAATATATTAAAACTGTTAATAAATTTATTACGAAAAATATTACCTCGGTCGGGACTTGAACCCAGATCTCTTGTACAAGGTATGTAAATATGAAACCGGAATTTTTTAATAGCAAATTCACGTTTATTGCATGAAAATGATAAAAATTATTTTATTTGAAGTATTGCCCATCGCTAGCTATACATTTTTCCCACCTGTCTAACAATTTGTGGATGCCACGCCAAAAAAATTGTTGCTCTTTTGAGCCAAACCAATCATCTAGCCATTTTCGTACAACTTCGTAAGAAGTGAAGCGCTGCTGAGCAAGTGCGTGTCCCATCGATGCAAATAAGTAGTAATCGGACGGAGCCAAGTCTGGTGAGTAAGCCACATGCGAAAGTATTTCCCAACC
Source organism: Trachymyrmex cornetzi (assembly GCF_001594075.2). NCBI lineage: Eukaryota > Metazoa > Arthropoda > Insecta > Hymenoptera > Formicidae > Trachymyrmex > Trachymyrmex cornetzi. The sequence goes on from NW_017295542.1 coordinate 158,712, forward strand.
AAACGCCTCAATCGTTTCCTTGACCAGTTTTGCTGTGTGTGATGGTGCATTATCATGAAGCAAAATCACTTTGTGTTGCCTTTTTTGATATTACGGTCATTTTTCACGCAAAGGTTGATTTAAATTGATCATTTGTTATCAGTAGCGTTCAGTATTAACGGTTTCGCCTGGTTTTAGCAACTCATAATAGATCACACTTTTCTGAGAGAGAGAGAGATCCCACCAAATACAGAGCATTGTCTTCCGTCCATAGCGATTTGACCTTGCAGTCGATGTCGATGGTTCGTCTGGAGTTATCCATGATCTTTTACGCTTAGGATTCTCAAAATATATCCACTTTTCATCGCCAGTCATAATTCGATGGAGAAATGACTTTCTTTTGTACCTGGCGAGCAGCATTTCGCAAGTGGTTTTTCGGTTTTCCTGCTGTCTTTCATTCAGTTCATGTGGAACACATTTTCCCATCTTCTGGATCTTTCCCATGGATTTTAAACGTATGGAGACGGCTTCTCGTGTCACATTCAATTGATCCGCGAATTGTTGTTGAGTTTGAGCGTCATCCTCATCCAACAATGCTTGCAATTCGCTGTCTTCAAACTTTTTCGGTGGTTTTCCACGTCGTCAAACTTTTTCTTCGTTTCTCACGTCAAAATCGCCACTTTTGAATTTTTTAAACCACTCAAAGCACTGTGATTTACCAAGAGCATGCTCACAGTGAAAAAAAATTGATTATACGGACAAAATATTTATGGTTGGTTTATCCAATGGTTTATCCAATGGTTCAACCATTATTTAGTTGCACTTGCGAATATATAGTTTATTTATGTCAACCATCTAAGTTGAAATGACTAAATCGACTCAACTAAATTATTTTGATAGAAGTACAAGTAGAATTTATTTAATTTTGTGTGGCATTTAGTTACTTTCCGTAATATATTTGTTTAATTTCAAAATATCGAATTGACTAAACAATGCCGAGAGAATTGATAAATATTGTATATTTTCAACCAAACGGTGAAGTCACATATGACAAAATTTTTGTTAAAATAAACAACAGATTTCGTCAATTTTTAATTTTTAAAAGTAACAAAAAGTTTTGTTCATCTTCCAAATCTTTTTGATGGATGAACCGAATGCGATTCAAAATTAAATAAATTAATTATTTATTACAATTTCTAGGTTAAATAAAAATTCGGTTGATTTATACATGGTTTAATTGAAAATAAATATTATTTTTTTCTAAAGAAATGATTAAATATCACATCATTGTATAGCATAAACTGTTCGACGTGTTTCCTTCAACTAAATAAAACTGATAAAATATTATATATTTTCAACCGAACGATTGAATTAGGTATAATAAAATATTTGTTGAAACAACCAATAGGTTTATCAACTTCAATTTTTAAATATAACAATAACTTTTGTATTATCTTCAAAAATGTTTTGTTGAATGAACAAAGCGCGATCCAAAATCAAATAAATGAATTATTTGTTAAAATTTCTAGGCTAAATAAAAACTCAGTTGATTCATATATGACTTAGTTGAAAATAAATATCATTTTTCTTTAATATAGGTAATCAAACGTAATTTTATCCTTATAAAAATTTAGTATCATCAAACAATTAGTATCACCAAAGTTTATTGTTTAATGGTACTAAATTTTTGTAAGGATAAAATTATATTTGGTTATATTAAGCAAAATATTTAGTTGAATCTATTTTTTTTAGCAACAAAATTTTAATCCAATTCCTAATTTAAGGATATTCGTCGCAAGAACGACTGTGTTTCTTTTACAGTTTAATACTGTGGTAAATTTGTGTAGTGATCAAAATTGTGTTAATAGAAACATAGCAAACATTGTTCATTCGTGGGGAATGAAAGCTTTCGTGGAATCACATTATAAAGATATTGGAATATATAACTCATTATTATTAAAATTACAAAATAATAACTCTCGAAAATATCAAAAAAGAGAAAATAATCAAGGGCTAATGAGAGTGAAATCGCTGTAGACGTTTGCGATGAGTTAAGAATTTATTCCATATTACTCTGTTCAGACGTTTCGACCTTCCTTCGAGCCATCTTCAATGTATCCGAACTATACAGTTATATTAATTTTCATAGCTAGACTAGAGAGTGACCACTCGTTCCATCTTCTTCAAATCGTAACACAAGATTGATAAAGCTAGTGGCAAACGATCACAGATGTATTCTGTGTATGAAGAAAAAATAATTATTACCACGATGTGTCAAAAAATTTTTTGTAAATTACCAGTAAATCACTCACCCGCATAGCCATGTACAAATAATCCAAATTAACAACAATTGCCGCAAAATCAACAACCGTCAACAATAAGTAAAATTTTCTCAGTGTGTCTTTATTAAATAAATTTTAAAACAAATTATATCGAGAAACGTGATATGTCATGTTAACATACTAATGATCGATAAGCGAATAAGTCATAACCGAAAAACGTTTGAATACAAGCATGAAACATACGTAAGTCAACCTTCACGAAATTACATATTGAACAAGTCAAAAAACACAACATGTAGATTCACACCAAGCATAGACTACAAAAGATAAAGGCAGATAACATACTAATGCCAATATTCAATTTAGATTATTAAGAATCGATATGTATGCATGATGTAAAAATTCCGTGTCGGACTGTGAATTCAAACCATTTTTCTGTAATTGTATGTGAACCATTTCGGCAATTCGTCGTTTGTATAAAAGTCGTTCATTATCCATAATTTCCACATTGTCCCAATCAAAATCATGGTTAAAATTCAATCTATGCTCAGTGATAACTGAATGATTGCTATTAGTTTTTCGGATGTCATTTCGATGTTCTGTGATTCTCGTCTTCTTTTTGTTCTTTTTGTCTGCCCGACGTATGGCGTCGCAATCATTGCAGTTAATCTTATACACTACATTTCTTTTTGCCAAATTAGGTACTGGATCTTTGTGTTTTTATAAAACAATTGAGTTTCTTAAGACTGAAGAACGCAAGATTGACGTTAAAATCCTTAATTATATCTCTAAATTTTTTCGAAACCTTCGTCACATAAGGAAACGAGAACCACATCTTTCTTGTGACATCTGTACAAAATTCGTTCTCAATATTTTGTTTCAACGTTTTCCCATGTAACAAAGATTTAAGACGTTCACTTATTACATTAAATATAAAATCCATCGGATAGTCATTGTTTAAAAGTGTCTCTATAACAATAATTAAATTCTTTTTGTGATATTTAGGAACTGATAATAAGAAAGCTCTATCAACCATTCCCATAACCACGCCCTTCTTCTGTGAAAGAGGATGTTAAATCTTGCGTTCTTCAGTCTTAATAAACTCAATTGTTTTATAAAAACACATAAAGATCCAGTATCTAATTTGGCAAAAAGAAATGTAGTGTATAAGATTAACTGCAATGATTGCGACGCATCATACGTCGGGCCGACAAAAAGAACAGTGAAGACGAGAATCACAGAACACCGAAATGACATCCGAAAAACTAATAGCAATCATTCAGTTATCACTGAGCATAGATTGAATTTTAACCATGATTTTGATTGGGACAATGTGGAAATTATGGATAATGAACGACTTTTATACAAACGACGAATTGCCGAAATGGTTCACATACAATTACAGAAAAATGGTTTGAATTCACAGTCCGACACGGAATTTTTACATCATGCATACATATCGATTCTTAATAATCTAAATTGAACATTGGCATTAGTATGTTATCTGCCTTTATCTTTTGTAGTCTATGCTTGGTGTGAATCTACATGTTGTGTTTTTTGACTTGTTCAATATGTAATTTCGTGAAGGTTGACTTACGTATGTTTCATGCTTGTATTCAAACGCTTTTCGGTTATGACTTATTCGCTTGTCGACGTTAGTGTGTTAACATGACATACCACGTTTCTCGATATAATTTGTTTTAAAATTTATTTAATAAAGACACACTGAGAAAATTTTACTTATTGTTGACGGTTGTTGATTTTGCGGCAATTGTTGTTAATTTGGATTATTTGTACATGGCTATGCGGGTGAGTG
>NW_017295542.1:162865-163892 GCF_001594075.2 Trachymyrmex cornetzi
CCACTAGCTTTATCAATCTTGTGTCACGATTTGAAGAAGATGGAACGAGTGGTCACTCTCTAGTCTAGCTATGAAAATTAATATGACTGTATAGTTCGGATACATTGAAGATGGCTCGAAGGAAGGCCGAAACGTCTGAACAGAGTAATATGGAATAAATTCTTAACTCATCGCAAACGTCTACAGCGATTTCACTCTCATTAGCCCTTGATTATTTTCTCATTATTATTATTTTTCTTTATATATAATAAAATTCTCTTCTTCTCAGTCTCTCTTTAGACTTTGAGAGAGAGAGAGAGAGAGAGAGAGAGAGAGAGAGAGAGAGAGAGAGAGAGAGTTCTTTCCATTTGATGACACAAGTCGACACAAGCGTCGTTCTATCCTTCTTGACATTCAGAGAGTGACAAAGATAGAACGACGCTTGTGTCAACTTGTGTCATCAAATGGAAAGCACCCAAAGAGAATTTTAAGCCTCGCTTAAAATTAAAGTAACGATGATGCAATCGAGCCTTACCTATACGTTATGTTAAAAAACTTATAGAGGGTGGACCATCTGAAGTGATCCAGTCAAATATCTCGAAAACTAGTAGGGATAGAGAAAAATGTTTCGTATGAAAAGTTTAGGGTTACACGGGGGAAGTATGGTACTGACCTTGAAAAATCCTTGGAAGGTCATTTTGAAGGTCATTCAGGGGTCACGATGGTTTTTTTAAATGGAACCCCTAGTTTTTCACCATGGGATGAGAAAGCTGGTTTCAAGCCCTTTACGAAACACTGGTTGTGGTCTACAATCCGCCCACTGGGGTCCGAGTTATGGACCATCAAAGTCATTGATGAACTACTCTTAGCGCTACCCAGGAACAACGACGTGGACGTGGTAGTTCTCTGTTCCCTTGGAGGTGCTTGATTGTTGTGAGTCCCCTTGCCTCTCACATGTGGGGTGCTTATTTATTGTGAGTCCCCTTGCCTCTCACATGTGGGGTGCTTGTTTATTGTGAGTCCCCTTGCCTCTCACATGTGGGGTGCT
>NW_017295542.1:164435-175786 GCF_001594075.2 Trachymyrmex cornetzi
TGTGTGTGATTTACTAAATTAATTAATTAGCGATTTGAGCTATCGAATCCTTCTTGATCGAAGTGCATTGAAGATATTTTTGTAATAGAGAGACATAAAAAACTGATGCCGATATCTGTATTTTTTGTCACCATTGTTACCTACAATAAATATTTTTTTTATGACAAGCTTATATAGTCGTTAGAAACAAACATCGCGAGATTTTACGTCTGCGTAACTTTTTCTTTTTTAATTAAATTTTAATAACTTTTTCTTTTTTAATTTAATTTTAAATATGGTTGAAAATGTCTTTTTTGGCAGTTTTAGGTTAAGATATCTCGAAATCTTGACGTGATAGAGCAATTCTGCAGCCGGATTCGGATTCAGCGTAAAAAATTACGTAGGAAAACATTGTTAAATTCCAATCAACAAAACCATGCAGGCCTGCGTTATAAGATAATTCAATGATGGAGCGGTATAATAATAAGCATATTTATATAAAATTGATCAAATCTTTATTAAAACGTAACTTTATCGTTAAATGGAGATTTTTATGAGCACTATGAAAATCTGCAAGTACTTTCAATCATATAATATAAAAGAAATGAATAGAATGATTTTAATATTTGACTGAATTATTATACAAAGTAACGGAAACTTAATAAATTGTAGGTAATAATAATTCCGGGATGAACTTGACTTTGTCTTCGAGTTAAGTAAATTTAATAAATTATCAAATAGAGAGAGAACAATGCAATGGTTAATTAAATATTTCTATTGCATAAAACAAAGAATGAATTCACTGAGGAAAAATATAGTCAATTTTAATAAATATTTAGTCCAATACTGGCTACATTCTTAGAGAAATCATTTTGTACAACCAAAATTTTGTTAATATATGACTAATAAAATGTTAACAAAATTTTGATTGTATGTACAAAATAATTTCTCTGAGTGCAACTAAACATTTACTTACAGTAAATAAATATTTACTTAATAAAAAAAATTGTTAAATGAAGACTAAATATTTCTTGTACCACAAATAATATATCTCTATATTTAATAAATATTTAATTCGTAGTATTGAACTAAATATTTATTAAAACTGACCATATTTTTTTCTTAAATTGTGAGAATTATTCAGATTAATATTTCAGAATTAATTAGTATTAAAGAATGAGTTGGATTGACAATACGATTACTTGAATCAATGATATAAATGTTTTTCGGACGGGACAAATAACAATCAATTTTAAAACTGTTCGAACAGCGTGCGATTATAGCTCAGCGTTAGCGTGTTAAATTACCAACTCAGAGGTCTTAGGTTCGAATCCCGTCGATACCGCATATACGTTTTCGAAAATTGTAAAATATCCAATATATAATTGTAATTCATAAATTGTTTGTAGAACTGTACTATTCTATAACATAAGTCTATAAAATTGATAATAATAAATAAGGACTATAATTAAAAATTAAAAACATTTTTTTTTTATTCAATTGCGGAATTGCTACTATCAACAAATTATTTAGTTCCTGTCACTTTATATTTTTGTGGATGTTTCATGTATTTCATTTCTTGAACAAAAATTCAGTTGCTTCAACTAAATGAAGAATTTTATTAACACAATATTTATATCAATAAAATAAATATCGTTTTACTCTACGGAAATTTACTGTCAAAGTGACAAAATGTGTGAATGCATCAATTATCTAAATTGTCTGTTAGATTTTATCAATAAATACATGATGGAGTCATTCAACAAAGCTTTTATTTGTATTAAACACATATTTTGTTATTTCGACTTTATCTTTCGATACAGACTTCATATATTTAGTTCCAGAAACAAAATTTTGGTTGCTTTATATTTTCGTGAATATTAATTTTAACTGTATTCTAATTAATAAAATTAAATATTCGTTTATCAAACTATATATATTGCTGTTTCAAGTAAGTTTTCGTTTGAATGCAAAATGATTGTATTGTTTGAAATGAACATTTATCTAAGACAAAGAAATTTATTTATATTCAACACGAACAAGTTCGCATATCAAAAAAATATCGCGTTAAAGTATGTGTGTATGTTTTTACTGAACTCTCAATTTTGTTGGTTTAAAATATGATTTGCTTATAATAGTAACAAATTATTTTGTTATATATTATACATATTTAGTTGCATGTATTGGACTAAATAATTTGATTATATGAAACAAATTTCGCGTTTTTCAACAAAATTTTTTTTTTAGTGTACATATATAGTATATATTAGTAATTCAAAATTGAATTATTTAAGCAACGAAAATCCAGCTTCGACCGTAATAGGCATTTTAAATTTCTAGTATTGATTGTGTTTCTCACATATACGGTCTAAAATAAAGATATTATAAAGTTATAAACAAATTAAACTTAAACAATTCGTCACTGTATACATAAGTGCTTTACTTCCTAATTATATACGAGATTCAATTGGCCACCATACGTACGCCATATGTTCATGCAATTGTCTTCATTTGTCAGTGACGAATTGTTTAACTTTAATTTATTTATAACTTTTTTTAAAGTTGGACAAAGGACAATTATGCGTGGACAAACGCGTACGTGTGATGGACAATCGTATCCCATATGTAATTAGGAAGTAGGCGCAGTTACGTGTATACTTGACGAATTGTATAACATTAATTTATTTATAACTTTTTTTTAAAAGGTGGACAAAAGAAAATTACGCGTGAACAAACGTGTAAGCGTGGTTGACAACCGAATCCCGAATGTAATTCGGAAGAAGATTCACATGAGGGTGCTACAATATATTTATTTATAATTTTTTTTGGAGAGTAGAGAAAAAGTGTTTTTATGGACAAATGTGGACAAATAATGGACAATCAAATGTGATATAATTTTGTCAAAATTTGCATTTAGGGATGCGAGCTTCATAGACCACCATCTAAACATTTCTAAATACAATATTACCACACAACTCTTTTCTTATACTTATAACTATCATATTTTTCGTTTTCCCTGCATTTCAACTTCACACCGAAATTTAGAAAAAAAAAATTGGTACTGGTGTTACGTAATAAAAATTTTCAAAACTGTCATTTTTCCTCTCCTAGATGCCATTTTTCTAAAAACTATGACGTACTAACCAAATTTTGTCGATAGATTCGTGTTTAACAGACAAAAATTCGTTAAAAGGAACTATTTACTCATAAAGTAAAGTGATATTAAAAATGTTATTGCCAGCGATTACTCACCTGGTCCGACATATTGTAACTGCCGTGATGGTACGATGTTTGATGATGTTGGGCAACGTTCAAAGATAAGTCAAAATTGTTTTTCTGTAACAAGCAGAAATGGAGTTCTTTGAGTAACTTAAGAATAGTTTGACAGCTATTAATAAATATTATGAACACAGAGCATACAGTCACAACGCCAGATAATATTTGTGAATTAAAATATATTTTAATGTAATTGAATAAACTGACTTTCGCAAATATTATCTAGCGTTGTGGCTGTATGTTCTATTTTGATTGTGTTTATAATTTCAAGCCACTTTTTTAGTTTTATTTTTAATAAATATTATATTGTGTTTAATTCAGCGGAAATAACTACAGATGTAGATAATGCAGACTTGGGAGCGACTATAAGTGTCAAAAGTAGTGATTAAAGTTTCATCCTAGAAAAAGTGAGAAAGTTTGTGAATCGATTAAAAAAAAGGTATCTTCCTGAAAATAAAAAATGAATATTTCTAAGAATTTTAATGTTAAAAATTAGTTTACCTATAACACATGTTATTTACATTTAAATTACATCGTTTATAAAATTAAAAATACTAATCTGATAGTAAAAGCTTGCAAAATTTGTATTTCAGTTCGTAAGGGTACGTAACACATATAGAATCTAAAATTTATTAAAAATTTTTTTTATTTTTAATTGTATTTCTAATTAAATTTTAGATAAAAGGCATAATACTTATTCAAGCTAATAATAAAAACTCTTTCACTACAAAAACAGAAATTAGACTATTTTTCAAACGCATTAAAGAAAATAAAATTAAACTATATTGCACTATATTTCAAGAAATATTAGAGATATGCGAATTAAGCATTTGCAAGGTCGAATCGAATCGAATATGTGATAACATGTTCGAAAACGAATCGAATCTGAAATCTTTACGCCGAATCGAATCAAATCCTTTTGATTCGAAAACGAATTGAATTCGAATAAAATTTTCACATACTGACAAAAAAAAACTTAAAAATTCATTTTGAATGTATAAGTATATAAAAAAATCGATAATGTGATATAAATGTATTAAAAACGATAATTTCTGGTAATACTTGCACATTAAAAATGACTCATTTTCTCGTTTATTTAAAAAGATCTGGACCGTCATTAAAAATATTTCATTATCTTTTAAATTAACTTTTATTAGTCTGTTTCTAGTACATAAAGTATCACATCATAACATAATATTGATTGATAAATTATTGATAAATTAGAGACTTAAATCTTCATATGTATATAAGTAAATAAATAATAACCACGGTTATAATGTACTGTTTTAAAGGACTTAGTGACTATTTTGCACAGAGAAATGTTTAGTACATATAACCATCCATTTTGTTGATATGTGACTAACAAAAACTTTCTTACTCTTTCATTAAAAAATCGTGTCGTTTTAACCAAAATTTTTGTTATTCTAACCAAATTTATTCTTCTAATCAAAATTTGCTTGTCGTAAATTTTAGTTAGGACAATACAACTTTATAATGACTAAGTAAGAAAGTTTTTGTTAGTCATATATTTTGTTGGTCAACAAAATGAATGGTTATATTGTACAAAACGTTTCTTTCAGTGTGTCAAAACCTAAAGCTAATTGTTGTGCTAAATTTGTACCTTTATTTCAGTTTCATTGGCTAAAACAAAATGAATAGTATTTTAAAAAATGAAGCGTTTTTTTCACAATGTAAGCTAATAAGCGCACGCGCTTGCATGAAAATTAGTAAGCGCTGATACAAGAAAAGAGGCAAGTAATTCGCAATTTCGAACTATTCGGTTTTGAATCTCTCAGATTCGAAAACGGATCGAATCGAATCCAATGTGATTCGATTCGATTAAATTCGAACTAATTCACATACCTCTAAGAAATATATTAAGATTTCTCCCAAATATCTTCTAAAAAATAAATTTTCGAAATAAAAACAATAAATTACGAATTTTTCCATTAAAATAGGACTAGTTAATTTCGAAAACGGTACAATCACAGTGGATTCGATTCGATCCGTTTTCGAATCTGAGAGATTCGAAACCGAATAGTTCGAAATTGCGAATTACTTGCCTCTTTTATGGTTTAATTTATGCATTTCTCTCTCTCTCTCTCTATCTCTCTCTCCCCCTCCCCCCCCCATATATCTGCTGCGACCAATCTTGTATCAGCGCTTACTAATTTTCATACAAGTGCGTGCGCTTATTAGCTTACATTGTGAAAAAAACGCTTCATTTTTTAAATTAAGTTACATAGTTTTTCACTTTATGCTATAAAAAAAAAATAAAAAATAATAACGACATAATGTCCATCATCATCATTATTTTTTATTTCCTTTAATCTTTTGGTTTTGCTATACAAAAAAGTTATCAAACATAATTTCTTATCATCAAATTTCTTTTGAAGTGGCTCAACATCAGATGATTTCAATTGCTTTCTAATCGACACCGCATCCTCAATTCCATATGCTACCTTAGCCCTATATATGTTTTTACTATCCAATGTTTTCTTCAGTTTCTCTCTTGAACAACTGAGTCACTTGCTGTTTTTTTTTGCGCCTCAGTTTTTAGCTTTTTTTATTTTCTTCTCAAGCTCTTCTGTGTCTTGTCTTGCTCTATTTTGTTTTTTGAGAAGTTCTCATGTTTTCCATGCTTCTTCTTCATTGTCTTTCTATCTCCCTTTTTTCTGATCTTTTCTTTTCTTCTAAATTTCCTTATATTTGCTATGTGCAAATCCAACAGAGATTATTAAATCTGTGATCATTGGCACCATTTCAGGTTTTCTATTAAAGTACTTCAAACCAGTCTTGATATTTAATTTGGCATTAAGAATTCACTCTGTCATTCCAGATTTGTCATCTGTCAAAACACGGGCTGAAATTGAAAAACTCCTTTCAATATCAAAACTATCATAAGCTAGAGATAGAGTAGCCTTCATAATTTTCTGAATATTTGGATATTTTTGTTTATTGAAATTATTTTTTAGGATAAAAAAAGGACCCGCACCAATCTTATGGGAAAATGTCTTTCTGCGGATTTGGCTAATTTTTGGATGTGTTGTAGTTCTCTTTATTCTGAATAAATGTCTCAATGGGCACAACTTGATCCCTATGAGCCGTTTCTGCGCTACAAGTCTTGAAAGCTCCAGTAATCATGTAAAATCAGGACCTTTTAAGGCTTGTAGCATGGAAACGGCTCATAGGATCAAGTTGTGCCCATTGAGACATTTGTTCAGAACGAAGAGAACTAGAACATATCCAAAAATTAGCCAAATTCGCAGAAAGACATTTGCCCATAAGATTGGTGCGGAGTCATTTGTCTCCAGTAATGATCAATTTGGCCAATGTCCCATGTAGGAAGATTCTCTTTTTGAAGAATCTTTCCATTCATCTAAGAATGTATTATTAAGAATGTACTTATTTTGAAATTTGATTTAGATATTTTAACTATTTTCTTTATTAAGAATGTATTTATTGAAATTTGATTTTGAGGTATTTTAACTATTTTCTCTGCACTTAGCAAACTGCTTCTTTCTTGATTTGTGAAAGAAGAAGATAACGAAAATGCTTTGCTGTTGATAAACTTAGAATAGACTTCTTAAGTAAATGCATTGTTGCCGCCTTATAATGATCTTGATTTCGAAAAGTTGTGGATATCAACTTCTTTAATATCGTAAGAAGAAAGTTCATTTTCTGTTAAATTTCCACATCTAACATCTTTAGCCAAAAGTAAATTCTTCAAAGTGACAGGATTACTAGAGTTATACATTTGGTGTAAAGCCTTCTATTTGTAAAACCTGCCTGCTAAAGTATCTGATCTTGATCTTTCATTTCATATCATCTGATCTAAATCTTTCATTTCATAGTATTTGAGTCATGGGGTCCTCCTTTTGAAGTACGCGAGACAATTTTCCAAAAATGGCACTGTTTATTACAAAAGCAATTTCTGCTGTCATTGTGAGAGATTACAAATAGTTCTTACTTTCAGAGTATTTCTTCATCTATGAAGATAGAATAAAAGCCATTTTACGCAGAATGAATTTCAGGAAGTATGTACAAAGAGCAGGCCACTGTTCTAAAACTCTTTTACCGGGGGCACATATGGATAGTCACCTTGAAGGAATATGTTTCAAAAAATTATGTTCAGGAATATTCAGTTTTTTCTGAATATATCTATAATCTTCTAGTCTGCTAGGCCAATCATAAAACCAATTATAGACATGAATAGAAAAGGAACTTACACATCCTAAAGAATCTAATGCTTTCTTAAAAGAATTATAGACTATATGTAAATTTTGCACGTTCCTATATCATAGATATCAGTCCCGTTTCATTATTTTCTTTTCTTACAGTCTCATAATTTAGCGTATTACGAATTTATTAATATTGAGGCCGTCACAAGATAACATTAACATTTTACAAAGAGAAAGTATTGTTCTTTAAAGCATTAAATATATAGTCTTTTAAAATTTCAGCAGTAGCATGTCCTAAGAAAAATGTTTGAAGATGACAAAAGATATATTTAAAATTTCTGACCAAAATTGAAATTTGTAACTTTTTCATTCCTTCTGAATTAGTAGTTTCATCATAACAAACCACAAATGAGTCTTTCTGTACATCTTTACTTACTAATTTATAAAAGAGCTCAAGCAATCAGTTCGCAAATATTCAATTTTTTTTCTTGCTGAGTGAAAAGGTGTCAAAACACTTGTGCTGAATATAGCTCTAAATAAATTTGCAATTCCGTCACATGATAACGAAGAAAAATTGCTTAAAACACATTTCATGATCCAAAGTAATTCTGATCCAAATTATTTCTTTTTTTTTATGATATATATGGATTCCATTTTATACTAGACTGTATCAAACCGACTGAGGCACAGGAAAAACTTGAACTTGAAATACTGCTAGATGAAACTGATTGAATACTTGGTTCTTGAAGTTTATCAGTTTTTAGTGGTACTGCATGTGATATCAAACCGAGATGAAATTGACTAGTATCAAGTTTAAATCCCCATTTAGTTTAAATTTCGCAGAGGCTACATGCTGAGATTTGGCCTGATATTCTTTAATTGCACAATGGATGCGGCACATACAGATTTCACAGAATAAGATAGTAGATTCAACCTTTCTTCCTCACGATTCGATTCGATGATCAAGCGCATCAACCATTCTGCATGTATAGTACATTTTGGATTTTTATCTATTCTTTTCTCAGAGATCATCTTTTCTCTGCTACTATATAGTATTTAATATTCTTGACAATAACAAAAATAAAAATATTTTTACAAAATTCATCAGTAAAGCTAGTATTGCATAGTATTGTATAAATAATTATTTAGAATAGCTACCTCTCTTTCGATTTTAAACGCGTTTTCACTCAAAACGAAAGAATCCTGCCGAAAAACGTGGTAGTCGGCCACGCGAACCGAGATATTAAGCGTTAAAGTTGACAACTATTGAGGTTAGGAAATCTGTCACAACCGCGAAATACTGCGATGAAAGCACGCATTGCGATGATTCGTACTCTAAGGCTACACGTGCATGCGTTTTATTAAGGGGTTATACTACCGTGAAAAAAGAATTTTTTTCGCCTTTTTTTTCCCTTAAACGATGTATAAACCATCCAAGAATAATATCCAAAAGCAACTTTGGGTGAAAAGCGACTGAAAATAATTTTTTAGCCTGTTTTTGTAAGTGGCTTGGAGCGCGCTAAAACGCTTGAAAAAGCCGCGCGACATTAAAACCCTACTGGTAATTTTTTCCTGTGAAATTCAGTCATACTTCTTCGTATCATCGACACTGGACACATGGTGTTAGAAGTACCTTACAGAAGCCATATGGCAACATTGTAACCTTAAGGCAACACTGCAATTAACGGTATGCATAAAGAAAATTATCCAATCACATTTTATGTACGACTGTACATAAAATGTACGACGGTTTTTTTTTATGTACGACTGTTGTTGAGACTCAACAACATCATGAACACGTAGAAGGACAGTTATATGGTGCTGGGTCAGCTGAGTAAAGGTAAAAAAATTTTCAAGCCGATATATTGAATATTTCATGTCGTAAATGCATAAAACTTTAAACGCGTTTTTCTCGAAACTATGTTTTTCAAACTGGCGTTGCCTGGAACTCTGCCAATTTTCAATGGATTTACTTGAAATTTTAACTGTAGCTTGTCAGATATATTATCTTTGGAAGTACACATGGTTTTTTCGATTACTAAAAAATTACGTTTTTTATAAACAATTTAAGGTCGACTTTTACCCCAAAAAACGATAACAAACATTAAAATTGATGCCAATTTGCGAATTTTCAATAAAACAACAAAATCATGTGTACTTCCAAAGTAGAAGTAACATATTTTAAGAAAAATTTTGGATTTTTGTTCTAGGTGCTATGGAAGTGCTAAAATGGACAACGCCGTTTGCCGTTACGAAAAAAACACAATTTTGACTATGATAGTGCCACGGCGCCATTTTGTAAAATAAATTGATAAAAAAATTTGTATGTGCACTTCAATATATGTTTAATGATGCCTCAAAATTTCATTTAAATCCATTCGTTAGTAACCGAGAAAAAAATTCCCAAAAAACGATTCATTTTTCAGCGCGCCAAGGTAGTATAACCCCTTAATTTGCTTCTACATCGATATATTAATGTTTAATATTTAGATAGGGTTGCCATTTCAAAAAGTTAAAAAGTAGAACTGACGAACCGAAAATCCCGGACATTTCGTTTGCTACATTTGCTTACCTTTTTTGGTGCTCTAGAAATAATTATTTCACGTATAAGCCTTTTAAATTTTTAGATAAATAATATTTCCATTAACAGGGGTTTTTCTTTAATTGATAATACGTTATCAAAAAATATTTGACCTATCTTCTTAATAGCGTTTTCGGCACGATCGGGTTTGTACTAATCTTGGTTGGATTAATCTTTCCTATGGAATATGGATTGACATCACACGCTCTACCAATAGGAGAGCACAAAACGCCATTAACCCAACCCAGGTTGGTGCAAACCCAGCCGGGCCGAAAACGCTATAACATATATTTTGTTGTTTTTTCCTTACAAAAATTGCACAATACTATTACTTCTTTATTATCATGTTTACAGTATACTATCATTATCATATTTACAGTATACCATCATTATCGTGTTTACAGTGGGTGCATTCCTCTTAACGCCCGCGACGATCGTGGAATCATGTTATCCTTGTTGTTTATCAAATATTAAACAAGGACAAACGATGCTTGCAAGCGTTGCGAGCGTTAAGTGGAACGCAGCCAGTATAACATCTTACAGGTCGCGCGCGACGAACATCGCGGTGGTGTGCAGTTAGCACTACACTATATGCGGATAAATTTTATTCTCAACCTGTGTCCTACAGGGCTGCCAATCTTTAATGTCAACACTACACTTACACGCCAAAGTTTTTTTTGCCATCCTCAAAAAATATTGCCTTTTTATATAAAACCCTGGACTCTCATGATTATCCCGGACGCCTTTCGAAAACCCCCCCGGACGTTTCCGGACGTCATAAAAAGAGGACAGTGTCCGGGGAAAAGAGGACGGATGGCAACCCTATATTTAGATCATCTTTTCATCGTGAAATCGCTCATGGGTTTACAATTTTCCATTTAAAGCGCGGATCCACATACAATAGGTTTCCAAGTTTGCACGCAAACCGATATTTATGGCGAATTCGATTGGATGCACTAGTGCGCACTAGTGTGCACTGAGTGCGCCTTCTCTCAGTTTTAGCGTGTTCGATTGAGGTTATTCTCTATTGGTGCATCTGCCACTTGTGTTCGATTCATAACTGCACTAGATTAGTGTCAATACAAATGGGTTCGATTGGGTAACTCTGCCACAGTGTAGTGAACTCTTTATGTTCGATTGGGCTAGTTTCTCTGTCACAGGACGCACTCGAATGCACTGAGGGCTTTTGACGGTGCATTTCAGTGCAAAGAGGTTACGATGGCAGAAAAAATATTTGTCGTATTAAACGAATTACTGGACACATCCAGTAGCAGTAGTGACGGCGAAATATTATTAAAACTAGAAAAGACGAAAATTAATAAAGTAAAAAATTT
>NW_017295542.1:176119-180322 GCF_001594075.2 Trachymyrmex cornetzi
ATTATAACCTAATTAATATATTTATTGTAGTTTCAGCGACACCTTCGTCTAAAGAGAGAAACATTTAATAAATTACAATTATTATACGAAAATTCAGAAATTTTGAAACAATTAACAATAAACAATTAACAATTTCATGTAAGATATATCGGTATTTAGGTAAAAATAAAAATACATGTAATTCATTAATATAACTTACCGTTTCGTAATCGAATTCGCAAACAATATCATTTTTTGTAGCCGAACTCTTTGCTCTAAAGTGAAGCCAATCGAATTGGTTAGCACTGATTCAGAGCGGGGTGATCCCGATTGACCACGGCTCGATTGGACACCACCAATCACAGCAACCGGTGCTTAGTAGCTTTGTAGTCTCAAGCGCTGTGAGTGGCTCGTGTCCAATTGAGCCGTGTCCAACTGGGTGCCACCCATTCAGAGCAGTGCATTGATTAGCATTGATTCGGGGCAGTGAGAGAGTCAAGTTACTAGGAGCACTGGATCTGAATCAGGGCAAGTAAAACCACACTCGGATCGCATACACCATACCGTTTCGGCACTAGTGCAAAAGTTACTAGCCACTGGCACCGAGCAACATCGAGTGAGTGCAAATCAATCGAGTTCGCCATTAGTAACAAAAATTGTGCGCGGAAAGGGGGCAAAATCCTCCGCAATCACTAAGTACATATAATGGCCTAGTTTACATCCTACGTTTAGGCCGCCACTCTAAATCTAACCTAAACACGACAGGTCGCGAAGGTATAGTTATAACCTCGCTTAGGTGAGGGATCTTTTTCACGATCCCTGACCTCTTTTAAGCTGGAAACACAATAGACACAGGCAATAGGCACAGGCAACAAGGAATAACGAGCCGTCCAATCAGAGCTTTAGGGTATAAGTCCGATATTATATCCCAGAACTCTGATTGGACGGCTCATTATTCCCTGTTGCCTGTGCCTATTGCCTGTGTCTATTGTGTTTCCAGCTTTAGGCTGCACCAAAGATATAGAGAATGGACTGCGCGATCCGTATCTAAGTAGTGTATCAAATGTGATCGACAATAATGAGAGAGAGGGACCGTGAGAGACGGCCAATCTCCCTCTCATTCTCTCTCCCATTACACCATTGAATGGAAAAAGATAGAAATGGCCGTCTGTTCCTCTCTCTCATCTCTATCGACCATTTTGACACACGGATCGCGCAGTCCATTCTCTATATTACTACGTTTACACGGCATGCTTTACGTCGAAGTTATAACATCGATGTTATGAAACTGGCCAATCATAGCTATTCCTCTGAAGAATGGAATGATTGTGATTGACCAGTTTCATAACATCGATGTTATAACTTCGGCGTAAAGCGTGCTGTGTAAACATAGTATATGTCTTTGGTACTGCGTACAACGTCGCTTGCTTGGCGACGCCCGTAGTATACGTCAGTGTTGTTAGATGAGCCCCCTTTTAGTGCATGCGCACTGCAGCGCTGGAGAAATCCAGGATAACGGTCATTACGGAGGATGAGAGAGAAGAGTCCTATAGTTTTGGTGGGATCCGACCAGAATGACAATTAGATGTAAGTAAAATAATATTTATACATATAAAGTAAGGTTTTTGGCAGCTTCCCTTATCCTTACAACAAATATTGGTATTCTTTATAATTCTGCCAAATAAAATATTATATCTATTATAAATTTCTGTTTATTTATTTAGGAATCTTACACCTTTAACATATATTTACAGTATAACACTAAATTAGATGGATAGTCTTAATTATTGTTATTATTGTTATACTATTATTGTTATCAATTATTGGCGTTTTCAGTTTATGTAACCTCATATTATATTATAATCTCGTCACTTCTATTATTGATTTTTTTTACTGATTTCGGTTTTTAATAATAAAAAATAACAAAAAAATGATATAATTTTTACAGAAACGTCAAAATAGGGTCTTAAAAAA
Organism: Trachymyrmex cornetzi; assembly: GCF_001594075.2. Taxonomy (NCBI): domain Eukaryota; kingdom Metazoa; phylum Arthropoda; class Insecta; order Hymenoptera; family Formicidae; genus Trachymyrmex; species Trachymyrmex cornetzi. The sequence continues at coordinate 178,073 of NW_017295542.1, forward strand.
CTTTTATAAGTTCGACATTAGTACAGCATTGATGCTATACTCCAATGCGCATGCGTTAAAGGGGGGTTCATCTAACAAGGGGTGATCCCGATTGTCCACGGCTCGATTAGACACCACCAATCACAGCGACCGGTGCTTAGGAGCTTTGTAGTCTCAAGCGCTGTGAGTGACTCGTGTCCAACTGGGTGCCACCCATCTAACAACACTGGTATACGTACGCCTAAAGTCATTAGATTAACAAAGTACCGCAATGAGAAAATTAACTGAATTAGCATTTGGAGCCAAAATGGCGCCGAAGTGCTATCCTAACCTGATTCTGTTAAAAGGTCAGAAATCTATACAGGAATCTGGAAGAAGAAAAACCTAATTCTGTTATTATCGAAAATGCCCGGTTGCTGTGTTGAAAATTGCAAAAACCAGCGAAAGAGGCTGAAGTTTTGAATAACCGCGCGTCATGGAGCCAAAATGGCGGCAGTTCGCGGTACTTTGTTAATCTAATGACTTTAATGTACGCCTATGGCTGCGTACCACTTAACGCTCATAATGCTCGTGGAATCATTTCATCCTTGTCGTTTATCAAATGTTAAACAAGGACAAACTATGCTCGCGAGCATTGCTTAAGTGGAACGCAGCCTACAGCGTATGTATACTTTGCCAGGCAAGCGGCGTAGTACACAGCATCACCGCGGTATGGACTCGTTTGGGTGGCACCCAGTTGGACACGGCTCAATTGGACACGAGCCACTCACAGCGCTTGAGACTACAAAGCTCCTAAGCACCGGTCGCTGTGATTGGTGGTGTCCAATCGAACCGTGATCAATTGGGATCACCCCGATCCTATTTGTGACCACTCGTGGACTTTTATTAAATTAATCAGAAGTTTTAAGTAATTTATCTTCGCAAAGGGTATTTATCACGTTTAACGATTAGTTAACTCGATTTGAGATCTGTCTTAGGTGAGGTATAGGTCAGGTCCTTGGCTGTAAACTAGGCCATTATGTATGAAGGATTCCCGCTCCTTTTTCCCTCTCGTGAAATCAAAATCAATTTTTTTAAATTAAATCTCGCTTTGCGTGTAAACTTGGAAACCTATACGGAACCGCGCTTCACGTGGAAAGTTGTAAACCCATGAGCGATTCCAGGCGAGTTTACAACTTTTCACACATAGTAATTAGAGCAGAACAGGCTTTCGTTTTGAGTGAAAATGCGACGAATGAGCCTAATTTCATCAAAATCGGAGGTGAAGTAGCGATTCTAAATAAATATTGACCAAAGTACGTGTACATAGCGCTGCATTAAGTTTGCGTGACAGATTTCCTAACCTTAATAGTCGTCAACTTTAAAACTTAATATCTCAGTTCGTGGGACCGACTGCCACATTTTTTTCCGGATTCTTTCGTTTTAAAGTGAGTGAAAACGCTTCGAATTAATCTAACTTCATTAAAATCGGAGGTGAGGTAGCTGTTCTAAATAATTACCATACTTTGTAACAATTATAACTTCTATACATTAATATTCGTAACATTAATATAGAAATCGTAATTATTTATTATTTAAGATTTAATATTTGAGAAACTGTCTGTAGCTTTGTCGTAGAGTAACAATCAATTTGTTTACATGCTGATTAAGCAGACTGTAATGATTGCACTAGGAATATTGCGGTTCGTCGAATCACAAGATCTGTTCGGGTTTGCTCGCACTCGTGTCGTTTGCATTCATACGGTCACAAAGGCTGCACCCAGAACGACAACCTCACGTAAGTCCGGATCTACAATAAGATTTTAAGCCTTAAGCCATAAGAAATGGGCGAATCACAGTCGCTTATTCTTCTCGGATTCGACTGTAGTTGGTCAATTTCTTGCGGCTTAAGGCTTAAAATACCTATTGTAGATTCGGGGTAAGGGGCTCCGCACAATAAAAGGAACAGGGAACAGAGACTAAGAATTTTAACTTATCAGAAATCATGTATTGTGGAATACACAGTTTCTGATAGGTAGAAATTCGTATTCTCTGTTCTCTGTTCCCTGTTCCTTTTATTGTGCGGAGCGGAGTCCCTAATAGTAGGGGAGGCCAAGCGGGGATTTTGGGATTTACTCGAGCGCGTCAGAATAACATAAAGGGGGAAAGCTCGCACCCTAATAAGTACCCCCACCATATATTAAACCTCTATATAGAGCCGGGGGTCCAGGAGAGCCCGTCAGATTAGTAAAAAAAATCGATCGTTCGAAAAACTCGAGCGCGTCAGATTAA
>NW_017295542.1:180516-180747 GCF_001594075.2 Trachymyrmex cornetzi
AAAAGCCGAAGTGGCCAAAATCATTAATAAAGTGCGATGCACGCAGCGGCTGAGAACTGTGTACTTCCCGCTCTGCGCGTCTCTTCCTTTCCCAAACTTTCTCTATCTCTTACTCTCTCGCACTGTCAGCGCGTCTCTTCCCTTCTCACTCTTTCTCTATGACTCACTCTCTCGCACCTTCGTATACTTTCCGTCTACAGTACAATCATACCGTCTCCGTCGCCATGATGC
>NW_017295542.1:181660-182769 GCF_001594075.2 Trachymyrmex cornetzi
CAATAGATGGCCATAGCTGTCAATTACTACATTTACACAACACACTTTACGCCGAAGTTATAACATCGATGTTATAAAAGTGATCAATCAGTCATTCCATTCTTCAGAGAAACAGCTATGATTGGTCAGTTTCATAACATCGATGTTATAACTTCGGCGTAAAGCGTGCCGTGTAAACGTAGTAATTGTAGTTGCCGTCAGACTGCGTCATTGACGCCATTTCCTTGTTCTGACATCTGACAAAGATTTTCAACTTACAACAATATAAGTTTCATACAACAGTATAATTTGTAATAGCGTTGAACATGTCGAATTTTGTGCCCGGAAACTACGATTTGCGGACAGCATTGATTTTCTGTTACCATTTGAAGAAAACTGCTGCAGAATCGCATCGAATGCATGTCGAAGCTTACAGTGAGCATGCTATTGGTAAATCACAGGTGGGAAAAATGTATAGCTAGTGATGGGCAATACTTCGAATAAAATATTTTTATCATTTTCATGCAATAAACGTGTATTTTCTATTAAAAAATTCCGGTTTCATATTTACTTACCTGGTAGAGCTGTCGCACACACCTTCCGTAACAATAACCATAAGACGTACCATAAGAATTAGCCAATCACAGTTAAGAATACTTTTGAACTCGTAATTCTGATTGGCTAAGTCTTACGATACGTCTTATGGTTATTGTTACGAGAGATGTGTGTGGCAGCCCTTAGGGTGCCATTCCTTGACGCGTATCGCTGTACGCGCATATTCGCGTATCGAAAAAAACGACTAATCACTGACGATCCGCCGTTTTACGTACGCGATAATTTTGCCCTTAATGTCTCATGGAGCGGTTCGTGCGTAAGCGGATTAGTGAATCGCCAATCACAACATCATTCTGTTAGATCTGCTTGCAAAATTGGGACATTAAGGGCAAAATTATCGCGTACGTAAAACGGCGGATCGTCAGTGATTGGTCGTATCTTAAATCTTTCGATACGCGAATACGCGCGTACAGCGATACGCGTCATGGGACGTCACCCTTAGGGTGATGTCCCATGCAGCGGATCGTGCGTAAGCGGATTCGCGTATCGCCAATCACAGAATCATTCTCTTAGAT
>NW_017295542.1:183739-186473 GCF_001594075.2 Trachymyrmex cornetzi
ACAGTATCCGCACTTCAGTTGCTAGAAAAAATATAATTATGAAAGAGGGTTCTTTTGACCCTCCCAAACATAATCGAAACGTCTGTTTATAATTATTGTATAATTTGTGTCTATGCTTATAATAGTCGTTTGTTATCGATTAATACATATTATCTGGCTCATAGCCTTTCTATTATATTAATTATTATTAATATTTTATATTCAACTATTAATATTATTAATATTACAATTAAGTTATTACATAAGTATAAACATAACCCTATGTTAGGTGCGAGGTCTACAATGTGATAATATTAATTAATATATACTTACAGAATTTGATGTATTCATTATTTTTTAAATTTTTGCTGATATAAACAGACCACAAATTGAACCTAAGAACGATTTAATTATGGAATTAACTTAAATTTGATGAAGTGAAGAGAGATTACATTGACTTATATGAATACACACATACATTGATAATATCGCGTTATATGCCAAAAGTAGAATTCGTACATGCTTTTGGCGTAAAACGCGAAACTAAAACAGCGGATTGCTTCTGATTGATTATGCGGTTACACGATACGCGGCAAATACGCTTCATGGGACTCCACCATTACCCATGCTACGAATCCGGATAATTGCTACGAATCCGGAACCGAATCTGAGAACCAGATCTGGATCCGACTTTTACTATTCGGATCTCAGATTCGGATATCTTAGAAAATTCGAATCTCTGGATAACCTGAATATGAAGCATCACATACATTCGTAATTCGGATAAATGGATAGCTTTAAATCCGAATCAATCTTGAAGCTCTATTGCTTACGTCTTACTGCCTTAACGGGGTATTCTAGATTAGCGGGTTATAAAATCGATTTTTTTTACATATTTTGCAAGTATTTGATATATGTATCAAATATGTCTGTAAAAGGAATTAGCTCGATTCGTAAAATTAACAAAGTTATTGCACGTAGTAGGGAGCGATCTTCGACTTGTTTTCGCAAAAAAACTGCGAAGTTCGAAAGATATCGACTTTCCTATTTCAAAAGAATTTGGTGATGAGAAGAAGAAGAATGAAGAAGCTGGAAATGTTGTAACATATTTAACGATTTTCGGCGACAGAACATGGAAAAAAAGAGGATTCTAGCTGATTGATCGTAAGTAAAATTATCTCTATATAATCAGTACGAAAAACTTTAAACGCGCTTTTCTTGAAACCATGTTTTTCAAATTGGTTCCCATGATATCTCGAAAACCAGTTGATTAATCGAGTCGGGCATGTGCACACATTTTCAGCACATGTATAGCTATAGCTCGTACTAGGATCAAGTCGAAATGTATATTTTTGAAATTTTTACAACCATTTTGGTGGAAAAAAAAGACAAAAATTGAAACTTAATTTTTGACATGACGGCATTTTATAAATTATCAGTATTTTCTCTTCGTTCTAGTATAGCTCTATAGCCAAACTCATACTAATTAAGAATTTTTTGGTTTTTTGTTTCAGATTAGCAAAAGAGCTGGAATCGTAGGAGGCATAGACTTAGTTTTATTTTTCACAACGTTACTTGTTTTGTAGAGCGCATATTAACAATTATTTTTTAATAAAAAAATTCTGAAACGTTCTTTAAATATGTAGAAAAACTGTCCCAAAAAATTTTATCTTATATTTTTTAAAAATTCGCAAGGATAGCATAAAAAGTCGGCTTTACTTTCTTAAGGTATGTTTTCTCTTTTACAGTAATTACTTTAAGTTCTGAACATTTCAATAGTTTTAACTTATTATATTCTGCGTTATCGTTTTTACCTATTTTATTTTGCATATTTTGATATTGTTCTGGACAATTTTTATTATTTTTATATTGTTCTCCTTTTTATTCATATTACTGAATTGTACTATACACATATTATATATGTTCACATGTTTTGTTGGTAACTAAATTTTGTACACGTTTATTTTTATATTATTCAATTTTATACAGTAGAATTTGGATTAATCTTTTGTAAGGATTGTTATTTTGGCTTACTTAATGGCATTATAAGCGACTTTTTTTACATTTGGCGAATACTTTTTGTAATCGAATGATGTATATCCAGGATTTATAACTACATCTGTTCATTGTTGGATACGCAGCGATATTTGAATGTTTGGCGTAAATCCAGGATCTACCTTCCGTCGACTACATATAACTGAAATCAGGATCTGAACAACGAAAGTCTTTAATAGATTTCATTGTACTTCTATTAGGTGTACAACTTTGCTTCCGTCGTTTTCCTATAGATGGCTTTAGCGGTAAGTGGTGGTCGAAATAAATAGATCATAGACGTCATACAATAAACTTGGGCATCTGTCAACATAACCCCATAGAAATATTAGTCGATTTGTGTCTGCATCATAAAGCTAGTCTCGATTGAAAATGTCAGTTTGCGAGCCAAATTTTCGTCATTTGCGGGAGGTTTTAATTTTCTGCTTCAATACGAAGAAATCTGCGGTTGAGACTCATCGAATGCTCTCATATACTTATGGTGAGGCCGCTATTAGTGAAAGAACGTGTCGTGAGTGGTTTCAACGCTTCAAGAACGGTGATTTTGACGTCGAAGACCGGCATAGCGGTGGAAGAGAGGAGGTTTTCGAAGATGCAGAATTGGATACATTACTTAATCAAGACTCGTGTCAAAATCAAGAAGAATTGGCACGATCATTGGGAGTGACTCAACAAGCCATTTCAAAACGCCTCAAAGCCATGG
>NW_017295542.1:186656-187071 GCF_001594075.2 Trachymyrmex cornetzi
CCCGGCCATGCTTCCACGTCGACGGCCAAACCGTATATTCACGGCTCCAAGGTTATACTCTGTATTTGGTGGAACCAGCTCGGCGTAATGTATTAAATACTTAATAAATTAAGTTTTTGATAGATGCGGCGTATATACCGGAGTTACCCTAATGTGTTTGATTATAATTTCCAGTTTAGTAATCAGTTTTTATTGATAATATGTTGTTAGAAACGATTATTAATAGTCAGTTATATTCTAATTTCAATTTATTTTCGCGATTCTTTCGTGCTTTTCGAGAAACTTTATTTTAAGATTATATTGTTCATGTAGTTAAAATTTTCTATGGAATTTTAAAATTATATACAAATTTACCTTTTTAAAAAAAAGGTAAAAAAAGCGCTAAGCGTTGATGAAACTGGCCCAAATGGTGCTT
>NW_017295542.1:187618-187958 GCF_001594075.2 Trachymyrmex cornetzi
AAAAATTAAAGAGTTAACCGTATAAAACGAAAAAATTTAATTTAAATAGAAAAATTTTTCATGTAAAAACACTTGGCGTTGCTAGATCGAGTAAGAAAAATAAGAATAAACTTTACTATTTATTTTTATGTCATAAGTCTTACAAACCGAAATTTATTTTTCTTAGACTTAAACTTAACAGTATTCAAAATGTTTTTTTATAATTTACACGACTCTATAATTCAATCGCATATATACACACGCTAGATACTTTGACTCTCATTTGGAATGCTTCTTATTTTTCTTATTTCTCTAAATATTCATATTTTTTAATACGATTCTAATTTTTCTTATTAATATG
>NW_017295542.1:189101-189543 GCF_001594075.2 Trachymyrmex cornetzi
TATTTACTATGTTTATAGTAAACGAACTATATCAGTAAAAACTTTGTACTGTCTACTATTATGAAAAAAATATTAGAAATCCGAAATATTTATTTTTCACATTAAAAAATAAACTTTTTGAAACCTTGTATTTTTGTCGCATATCTCGTAGGGGTGAGATATACCAATAGCGAACACCTAGACACTCGCTTCCTCGATGGCGTCACCTAGACACCCATTTCTTCGACCTAGACATCCACTTTCTCAACGACAAACATCCAGACACTTAATTCTTCGACGGCGAACACCTAGACGCCCATTTCCTCGACGGCGAACACCTAGACACCCATTTCCTCGACGGCGAACACCTAGACACCCACTTCCTCGACGGTAAACACCTAGACACCCACTTCCTCGGCGGCGAACACCTAGACACCCACTTCCTCAGCGGCGAACACCTAGA
>NW_017295542.1:190554-193245 GCF_001594075.2 Trachymyrmex cornetzi
ATAATAATAACGACGACGTATTTTCAGTGAAAAAGTAGCAGTTCGGCACTTTGCGTCGCGATATCTCCGCTCGTAGGGCACGTAGAAAAATGAAAGCACTTTTATCATACAATACGTGTGGTGGCTATCGATTGAGCATACATAGAACGCGATCGGTTCAGCCGTTATATGAAATCTGATGATCTCGATCTGCCGGAACTCTTCGGTTCGCGTAAAGGAGGCACGGCAGTGTCGCTACGCGCAGCTTAGCGCCAAGACACTACCAGTGTCTCCAGATCGTACTTCTAATACAGCAAACAGGCTTATTGTCATTTTGACGTTAAAATAACATCTTCAACGTCAAAATGACGGTAAATAACGTCAGTTTGTTATTAATAAACAAAATTAATTTTAGAACTCATTTATTAATAAATTTATTTTTAATTTCAAACTGAGTGTACATATTTAAGCAGATATAATAAAAACTTTTCTATTATAAAAACAGAAATTAGACTCTGTGTTTTTAAACTCATTTAAGAAAACAAAGTAAAAAGCAATACTTAAATTGATTTAAGCTATCATTGCACTACATTTCAGAATATTAAAATCTCAGATATTTTAACAAAATAAATTTTAGAAATAAAATCAATTACGGATTTTTCCGTCACAATAGAAAAGATTCAATAGAAAGACTCAACAGAAAAAATTAATAGAAAGACTCGATAATTGATAAGTAATAACTTTCTTGAGCGCTTATTTAAACAGTTTTGGCAAATGTCAGTATTGTCACAGGTTTCGTGTAACCACTTACAGCACCTGACACACTGAATTCAGTCCACTGTAGGTCCTTTTTTATTATAATAGTAACCTTCACATATTGCTCGCATCACTCGCGAAAATCGTACCGGTACAATATAAGGACCAGCGACAAGTACGATTTACCCAACTTCCTCTATTTTTACAAATTTGCCAATAGTAACATAACTTACAAATATTTTGCTAATTTGATGCTATACTCTTGAAAAGAGTTTAAATATCAATTATAACCCTGAAGGACACTATAATTCAATTACCACATTGTACTCATAACACTTTAGGTAAATTGTATCAAAACTTAGATGAGACACCGAACAAAAACAATTTCGAATGTCACTCGTAAACAGACGATTCGAAGACAAAACAAAAATAATATTGTAGTTCTTAACCTATATTAACTATATTACTGTCGTACTTACGTCATCAGTGTCATTATCTTTAAAAAAAATATTTCGTTTAGAAAAAATGACTATGAGGAGTCAGTCGCGAACCGTCGTACTGTAAACATCTCTGTCTGTCGCTCTCTCGGTTTTGGAGTCGTTATTCCGTAATATTTCTGATCCGTTCATCGTTTTCGCTCTTAGTCTGTGTTTCACGCTTCTGTGCTTATAATTTGCACTCGAAATAATTTGTGAATTATTAATTTTTGTGCAGTTTTTGTGTATCTTTCCGTCTTATATATCATTTCGTGTCGTGTAACTCTTGGTCGATATAAAAGTCTTTGACTCCATTATCGAGTAGGATCGATGTAGGGGATTGTATGAGAGCTCTATATGTTATTCTGTACAAATGTGTCTATCTTTTTGATTTCTATTATATATTTCCGTGTAAATTAGGTCACTAATTATTGCAGTACATTGAGTTGCCATCGGCCGTTAATTTTTGATTTTTGTAAGTAATATATGTATAGTTATAATGTACTTCTGCCTTTTGTTTGTTTTTGCGAATGTTTTTTAGTCACCTTTAATTTTTCTTTGTGTTATTGGCAATTTAATAAGTACTTAACACAAGGACTAAATATACCGTTGTATTTAAATATTCATCTGTACAAGCGTTAAATATGAGTCCGCCGGTGTGTTTCAAATGCAAGAGATTTTTACCGCGTGCAACGCGCCTCTGCACATTTTGCGGATCTGATAACAATTGTCATGTTTCTGATTGCACGGACTCTTTGCCTGGTTCTGCGGCTTCTCCTCCGAGGATGGTGGGGTCTCTTGAGGTCCCTGTTTCTCCATCCGTTACCGGTTTACGTTCTTCTCCGGTGTCTGACTCGACGGACTCGTCCATCGCGGCTCCTGGGGTCGCTGTGTCACCGACTGACCTGGTAGCGGCACTTGCATCTCTCTCAACGGTTTTGTCATCACTGGACGATCGCATTGCTAAACTTGAGTCTCGACTTGGAGCTGGCGATCGTATTGAGCGTGGACTGGATGCATTGGACAGCAGATTGGCTGCCCTTGATTCGTCCATGCAGCGGCTGGTCTGTGTGGAGAGGAAGGTTGATGGTCTGTCGTCGGCTTTGGATGTCCTGTCGTCTGTCGCGAGTGTGTTAAAGGACGGACAGCAGTTGCTGGATGACCGCTTGTCTCGTCTTGAGAAGGATCTCGGCCCCCGGGTGGTGGCCCCTGCATGTAATATTGTGGAGGCGTCGGACGACTTGGCTAGGCGTGTTGAGAGGATGGAGGGAGAACGCAGGGACCATGAAATCATAGTCTTTGGTCTGCCTGAGTCGGTTTCGGAGGATGCCGCTGCCTTGATGACCGTTTTGGCTTCGTTTTTGGGATTGACGCTTGCGCCTGGCGAAATTATTGCATCATTTCGGATTCCTGTTAGGGGCGCCTCTCGTGGTCGGCCGCTTGTTGTCCGACTAAACACTATTGCGAGGAGGAATGAGCT
>NW_017295542.1:196514-197632 GCF_001594075.2 Trachymyrmex cornetzi
CCTGACACACTGAATTCAGTCCACTGTAGGTCCTTTTTTATTATAATAGTAACCTTCACATATTGCTCGCATCACTCGCGAAAATCGTACCGGTACAATATAAGGACCAGCGACAAGTACGATTTACCCAACTTCCTCTATTTTTACAAATTTGCCAATAGTAACATAACTTACAAATATTTTGCTAATTTGATGCTATACTCTTGAAAAGAGTTTAAATATCAATTATAACCCTGAAGGACACTATAATTCAATTACCACATTGTACTCATAACACTTTAGGTAAATTGTATCAAAACTTAGATGAGACACCGAACAAAAACAATTTCGAATGTCACTCGTAAACAGACGATTCGAAGACAAAACAAAAATAATATTGTAGTTCTTAACCTATATTAACTATATTACTGTCGTACTTACGTCATCAGTGTCATTATCTTTAAAAAAAATATTTCGTTTAGAAAATACAATGGAGGTACGATTTAAACGTTGGTACGACTTAGCCAACTTTCCACTATATAAATTAATAAAGGCTATCGTTTATTTTATTAACTCTCTTAAAACAAAGTTGGAGTTGGACGATCCCGTAATTAAGAATTGGACATGTTACTTATTTGAATGACACTAAGAACGGCTAGTAAATGAATTAAAAATTAGTTAGCTGAGTCACATGACTCTGTGAGATTAACACTGCATGCGTACTGTAAAATAAACAAAGTTTATTAAATAAGTGTATTTTCACCTTGCCTTAAGAGGATTAAATAATATGTTTTTCAAACTAAATAATAGAATTCAGCAATCAAAAAAATCACAGTACAAATATGTCATTTAGTCAGAATATAAAACTTTAATGTGCCGGCAATAAACAATATAAGACAAATAAACGTTTCGATCCCTGTTGGATCATTATCAATGTTAAATACACAAAAATAGAACGGTGAAAATATTACAAAGTTAAAATATATAAAAATTACAATTCGCTCTCAATCGCAAGCAAAAATAAGATAAAACTCACAGTAGTTAATACACTACTCAACAAAATTAAAGGATCACTTGTTCCACCCTGCAAAAATAGGCAAATTTCGAGATAGAATAACTTCGTCAAAAATCATCGTATC
>NW_017295542.1:198005-199375 GCF_001594075.2 Trachymyrmex cornetzi
ATCGCAAATTTCGTAAAAAATTTTAAGATTTCATGCATCTTCAGTTATGTTTATGTAACTTTATGAAACATGAGTAATACGGTTTTTTAAAGTACAGATTCGAAAAGTAGAGATTTCAAGATTTAAAATGCTTTTTTAGAAATCTCGATATGATAATTTTTGACGAAGTTAATTCTATCTTGAAGTTTGCCTCAACAAAATTAAAGTTATTTAAAATCAGTGTTAACAAACCAAATTCAAATATCCCCGCGAAGAATGATCACGAAGCGATATTCGAAAAAGCATTTTAAAGCCATAACAAATTTCTTTAATTGTAAATTAAGTTTAACACTTTCTCTTTAATATGGTTTTTAACCATTACTACAATTTCTTTTACTGAGTGATTTAAAGTGAATAGTACATTTTCTAGTTTTTTCTCTAAAAATTTCTAAAAATTTTGCCGCCGGTATTAGTATTACCCGAGGTGTACCACGGGGAGGTTACGCGGTCGGACTTACACCTCATGTGTGCGCGCGCGCGTGCGTGTGCACATTTCAAAATTGAGTGTTGCCGCCTTTACGATGAATTACTTCTTCACAGCGTATCCGCATGTTTATAAATCGCCGGATTAAGTTTTGTGGAATTCCACGCCAGATTCGTTGCAGAATATCGCCCAATTCCTGTTAAATTTTGCGGTTGATTCGGAAGATTTCTCAATCGGCGGTCAAGAAGATCCCAGATTTGCTCGATTGGATTTAGGTCTGGACTTAATGGTGGATGTCCCAACACAGTAATATTGTTTCTTCGCAAGAAATCTGTTGTGTGTCGGCCAGGATGCGCACGAGCATTATCTTGCATGAGAATAAAATTTTGTAACTTCGGCAACACTTTGCGTTTAATCGTAGCGAAGTTGTTGCGAATTGTGAAGTTGTTTCTAGCGCTTAGCGACAACTTCACTACAATTCGCGACAACTTCGCTACGATTAAACGCAAAGTGAAGGTGGCGGTACGATTACAAGTTCCGTGCGACGAAGAACAGAAATTCCTGCCCGAACCATAATAGAGCCATCTCCGAAAGCTCTTATTTCTGCCGTGTGGCGTGGTTCATATCTCTCTCCGCGTCGACGTCAAACTCATACGACGATCATTTCCATGTAGCATGAAACGCGATTCATCGGTAAATAAAACGTTTCTCCGTTGTCGTATAGTCCACTGTACGTGAGTTTGTGCATAGTCGAGACGAACACGGCGATGATGTGATGTTAACGCTGGAACACGTACGCCATTTCTAGATCTTAAACCTGCTTCATGCAGTCGTCGCCGAACAGTCTGATCACTAACGCGATTTTGTTGATGAACGACAATTTCGTTTACCACCTGATTCGCGATAA
>NW_017295542.1:200922-204758 GCF_001594075.2 Trachymyrmex cornetzi
GAAGTTATTCTATCTCGAAATTTGCCTATTTTTGCAGGGTGGAACAAATGATCCTTTAATTTTGTTGAGTAGTGTATAATAAAATTCGCTCAGTATAAGTTGGAAGTTATGTAAACGTTGTAATAAGTAACAATATATGCTTCCGGTTATCAGTTGTAAATTAAAATAATTCGTATCTGTTAAAAAGAACATAAATATTTTAAACATATAATATTGAGTATATAAAATAAAACGCAAAGTACAAAAATATAATATATGAGGCAAAGAATAAAATTAAGAAATGACAATAAAAAAGTATTCTAAGATTTAACAAACAGCAAACAAATTATTCAGTCGTAATAATAAAAAATTATATGATATCTAGTTACTAAGTAAAATATAAATAATAAAATTTTGAAAAAATTAAAATAACGGATAATAGATACCTTGTAAATGGTGTGTCAGTATAATATAAAATTCTTTATTTTTAGACAACGCGATGAGAGTGGAACAGTCATATCTTTAGTATGTTCAGAGACAATATGAAAAACAACGAACTATTGTAAGAAGGTTGAAATGGTAAAACAGAAGGAAGGGGTATATGAGAGTGGGAAAAATAAAATAGATATATAATATACATTTTATTATAGATAATAACAGAAAAAGAAGCCTTCAATGTTGAAAACCCAGAGAAAAATAGCTGATGAAATTATTGAAGATGATGCGGATGGAGAAACAGCAGTGCCACATACGAGGGTCGTCTGAAAAGTTGAGCCTAACATAGAAACAAGTAATTTTTCAGTCAAATTCAATTTTATTTTTCCACATAGTCTCCTTTTAAGTCGATACATTTTTTTCAGCGATGCTCCCACCCCTTTAATCCATTCAAATAATACTGAGCGTCTTGCTTTGCAAAGTAGACGTCTACGGATGCGATGACCTCCTCGTTCGATGAAAATTTCTGTCCTCCGAGCCAAACTTTGAGTCTAGGAAATAGAAAAAAGTCGCTGGGGGCCAGATCTGGTGAATACGGTGGATGGTCAATTAATTCGAAGCGCAATTCGTGAATTTTTTAATAAATTAAACTAATCAAGACTCCTTACAAATCAAAGAATTGGAAAGAGTAAGGGCACTAGGAGTCAGGCGCAGAAGACGTCGCGCAAATAATACACTCATAAAGAATGAAATTTCTTTATTCGCTAAACGCGCTTACATGTTTCGACTAATTTTTTAGCCTTCCTCAGAGCAAACACACAATAACATAAGTAAAAGTTATCCTGCCATGATGAGCTCCCCTCATCGAGAATTTCAATGCCAGAATTAAATAAAAAGAAAGAAAAGGAAAGAGAAAAAGAAGGGAAATATTAAAAATGTCGAATTAAGGAATATAGAAACTAATTTATCAAAAAACTTTAATAATATAATTAATTATCCCGACTCGGGTACAGCTTTTTCGATTTGCACGTGCTATTTCCCGTTGCCTTCCTATTCATATTTGTGACGCCTTTTTTGATAAACAGGGGAGATCTTCATACCTTTTCTTTTTGCGCGAAAGGAGTAGGATTGATTCGAAGTGTTGCTGGCTGTTATCGAACAGAGGGAAGAATTACTTAATAATAATATTAAAAATATCAGACCTATTCGTTATTATCAGGAGACAGTGCCCGCAATTGATATTGATCATGGCAGGGATGGAGTATTAAAGAGTAGTGCTAATGTTAGATTATCGTTGTACCCTAACGTGCAGAATCCAAATGTTGAGACAGTTAGAGAAATACTGATAGATCCTCAGTCATTTCTTCCACTGATTCCTTCTCCTACATTTACCTCACAAAGGAATGGCTGGTTCGTGAATCTGTCAACAGTTTCCATACCTTCTAATATACAGAACTTTTTGCAAATGGGAGAGAACTTTGTCTTAACAATAGATTAAAACAATAGATTTTAACAATAGATTAAATTTAACGGTCGATCTTATTAAGTGTATTGAAAGTAATATTTATAAATTGCCTATAGATGAGCGGATTTCGATCTCGAACCATTCACTTCCTGTGTTAAATAACGTAGCTTCTTGTCCTTACATTGCACGGAAGTAGATAGGAATTTGTTATAGTTAGCGAAAGATACTAGGGTTTTTTAAAGAGATATGAACGATAGGGCGATTTTTATTCACGCGGATAAGGGGAATGTGACGGTAGCATTGGATAGACAAATGTACATTTCCAAGGTAAATGAAATGCTTCAAGATGTTAATACTTATGAGGTAGTCGTAAGGGATCCAACGAGGCGAATGGTTACGGGCTAACGCGCCTTATTAGTTAGGTGGAAGGAAAAGAAGTATATGTATATCTGATTCCACACATAGAGGTTTGTTATGTAATGACGGGATACTTCCGATGGCCTACGCTCTTCCAAAGATACATAAGCAGGACTGTCTCTTTCGTATAATAGTTTCTTCCATAAACAGCCCTTTATATTCGTTAGCAGTGTTTCTTCATAGTATTATCATTAAAACAATTCTTAAGGCGGATAGTCATATCGATAATAGTTTTAAACTCGCTAAGGGAACTTGAAGGTAGGCGGTTAAGTGATGAATTTCAGTTAATGTCACCGGATGTTGTTAGCCTCTTCACTAACGTTCCCAATGACAATGCGATGCACTATATCCAAGACCATTGGCGATTTATTTCTAGAGAATGTTGTTTACTGAAGGAGGAATTCATCAAAGCGGTTCAGTTTATTTTATTGAGATTCTACTTTCTTTGTGTTTGATAGTGTTATTTATAAACAGAATTATGGTACTCCCATGGGCTTCCCGTTGTCTCCCGTTATCGTGGATCTAATTGCGTAAATTGGAGAGTAGAACTTTGTCTTTGATTTCCGTCTTTGATTGATTTTAGTTTCTGTTGCCCCTTTACTATAGGTATGTTGATGATATAATCATGGCAGCGCCTGTTTCTTCGGTTAGTTCCATTCTTGATGTCTTTAATTCTCAGCATCCTAGGCTTCAATTTACTATGGAGGTGGGGGATGACAGATTCAATTTTTTGGATGTTACAGTGATTAGGGATAATGGGTTGATAGAGTATGATTGGTACCATAAGCCAACCTTTTCGGGTAGATATTTGAACTTTTGGTCACAGCACGCGGTTTCTCAAAAAATAGGTACAATCGCGGGATTAGTTGATAGGGTGATTTTGCTTTCGAATCCTAAATTCCATTTTGATAATTTGTGTTTCGTAATTACAGTATTGTTAGAGAATGATTATCCTTTGAGTTTTATATTTGAGAATATTAACAACCGTTTGAAGAATATTATTATGGCTAGTAATAGGAAGAAGGTTGTTAGTGATAACAGCATTGATGTAGTACAGCCTTCGTGGTTCACTGTCCCTTTCGTTCGTGGTATTACTGACAATGAGAAGTTTAATAGATTGAATAGCGAGCATATGAGGTCATTTTATAGTGTTAATAAATTGTGAGAATTTATTAGGGTGCATAAGGACCCCTTACCGCGTGATAAGAAGTCGAAGGTTGTTTATAAGATTTCGTGTAAGAGCTGCGACGCGAGTTATGTGGGACAGACGTGTAGACAACTGAAGTCAAGAATCACGGAACATAAGAACCACATTCGATGGAACACGTCTGCTCGCAATGTTATAACGGAACATTGGTTGCAAGAGGGACACGATTTTGATTGGGACAGCGTTGTAATATTGGACGAGAAACCTCACTACAAGAAGAGACTGATTTCAGAGACGATATTCATCAGAAGACAAACGCATGGACTCAACCTGCAGACGGATATGGAGGGGCTTCCGAAGGCCTATCTCCCGATTACAGATAACCTATAAAAG
>NW_017295542.1:210248-229122 GCF_001594075.2 Trachymyrmex cornetzi
GACTCGATGCCGGTAGGTGGGGGTAAAAGTGGTGGGGCTGGATTCCGTGTTGCCGAGGAGCCAAATGTGCATCACTGGTCGGTGTCGTTCGTACACAGTAATAAGTCCTTCTAACGAGATTTTTTATCACTTTATAATTTTCATTAGTATTAGCTAATAACTAAAAAGTGACCCACTGTATCTGATATCGACTGGCCAACATATCAGGAACCGGTTCTTGAATTATTCATGATAATGTTTACGATACGGTAGTTTGTAATCGTGGTGAACGTCCCTATTTTCGGGATAATTAATTATATTATTAAAGTTTTTTGATAAATTAGTTTTTATATTCCTTAATTCGACATTTTTAATATTTCCCTTCTTTTTCTCTTTCCTTTTCTTTCTTTTTATTTAATTCTGGCATTGAAATTCTCGATGTAGGGGAACTCACCATGACAGGATAACTTTACTTTATATGTGTTAGTGTGTGTTTGCTCTGAGGAAGGCTCAAAAATGAGTCGAAACATGTAAGCGCGTTTAGTGAATAAAGAAGTTTCACTCTTTATAAGTGTATTATTTGCGCGACGTCTTCTGCGCCTGACTCCTAGTGCCCTTAGTCATTCCAATTCGTGAATTTTTGCCATAGCGACCGCCGAAGTGTGAGACGGTGCGTTATCTTGATGGAACAGCACTTTCTTCTTTTTCAAATGCGGTCGTTTTTTCTCAATTTCTACCTTCAGCTTATCAAGCAATGATGCGTAGTCCTGTTATTGTTTTACCTTTTTCAAGATAGTCGATCAACACAATTCCATGACTGTCCCAAGAAGTTGCTATCACCTTTCCCGCCGATAAAACCGTCTTCGCTTTCTTCGAAGCAGGTTTACCCTTCCAGCAGTCCACTGTTTTGATTGTTCTTTCGTTTCAGGAGTGAAGCGGTGGACCCAAGTTTCATCAACCGTTATGAATCGACGCAAAAAATCCGACTCGTTTCGCTTAAACTGTTCCAAAAGGGCCTTAGAAATGTTCATTCGAATGCGTTTTTGATCCAGAGTGAGCAAGCGCGGCACCCAACGCGCGGTTAACTTACGCATGCCTAATTCTTCAGTCAATATATGACAAACACGTTCTTTTGATATGCCAACAGCCTCTGCTATCTCCCTAATCTTAATTCGACGGTTGTCCATTATCATTTGATGAATTTCTTCGATGTTATCGGTGGTGGTCGCAGTTGTTGACCGTCCCGAACGCTCATCATCAGCTAAGCTGGTACGACCACGTTTAAATTCAGCTACCCATCTTTTCACAGTGGCAAATGATGCGACAGAGTCCCCGTAAATAGCGTCCAACTCGGCTTTAATTTGCGTAGACGTATTGCCTTTCAAATGCAAGAATTTAATTAAAGCATGATATTCAATTTTCTCCATTTTTACAAAATGACGACACAAATGCTTGTCAAACAAGAACTGAACATCCAAAATGGCCACAATTGTCACAGATATCTTTCGTAAGTATCACGATTATAATACCAGAATGGCTTTGACGAGTAACGCCATTCATGATGAGGCTCAAAACTTTTCAGACGACCCTCGTACTATTCAAAAAATAGGGACACGATCAATTATTAAGAAAATGAAAAAACATGACCCTAAGTGAAGAACGGCTTAACAAAGCTTTTAGTATTTTGGAAGCATCTGCTTCAAGCAAAAAAGAAGATACCGAGTTTCGAATTTTTGGAAATTTAATTGCTAAAAAATTAGAAAAGTATTCGCCTGTAGCAAGGAACGCAGTACAACAAGGAATAATGGCTATTATTTTTAATGCTGATATGAGATTTTAGAATAAATCTTTTTCTATCGAATCTCTAGGATATCTCTCGCACCCACATAATCCTCCTCAAATTTAAAATAACTTTATTTTAAACTTTAATAATCCTGCACAACAGTCTAAACATATACAGGCATCTTTTTGTTTTCCTTCTTCATTTTCCCCACATATAAATACTACATCTTTTACTTATATATGCAACGAACCCCTTTCCCCAGTAAGTATTCATCCTTCAACTTCGCCTTCCCTAGGATTCATAAATGTCGATTCTCGTACATCATCTTATCATAATTCTCCCGCTCCTATCACTTCCTAGGAAACTGTTTTATTTGACAACTTGTTGCAAAATAAAAATAATTAATATATATAATATTGTTATTGGCAAAAAAAAAAGTTTTAGGACCTATATTTTTTTACTGTATTTGTAGTTTTATACTCTACTCATTGCATTGTTTTTATCTAAGTTTCTACTGCTTATTATAATATCTATATTTTTCATTTATATGTGTATTCTGAATAATATTTTAGTTCTCTACTTTTATATGTGGTATTTTTTATAAAACAAACGTAATCACTTACCTGTATGTTTTCTCTTAATGTCTGTATCAAAGCTTGACAGACTTCTGGAATAATAGAACTTATACTTTGTTTTGAAATTTTGAATAAGTATTGCAAATACTATCATACGAATCCCCGGTTGCTAAAAAAACGTATTGTTACTGCTAATCTGTCTTTGCACTGAGATAGCAGTTCTAAAGTGAGTATTCTTCTTTTTAATTTTGAGGCCAACTAAATTGATCAAAATCTCGAAATCCGTAGGTGACATTCTTGTGAAATTTTTGTAATGTCCACTTATAGACTAAAATTTAAGATCAGTTAGCAAGACGACACCTCCATTTACAACTCTTCTTGTGTACAATTGTGTCTGCCACCATCTTCTTTCTTTTTTCTTTTTTTTTTTAATTCGTAGTGAATGTAGATATACATTCTGCGGCTACATCCGTTTTTGTACTTCAGACCAGGCTCAGAAACTGAAGTGAAATTAATAAAAATGGAACACTGCCGTACGCGATAACGTTCGCAATGAGGTTCGTGACAGTTCGCGGCGGTACGGCGGCTATTACAAACAAAGGCAGCATTGTCATGACAGCGTTCGCTACAAGTTTGTACGCGGCTTAACAGAATGCCGTCGCGAACGTCGTTGCGAACAAGACGTGTGCAGTGTGGACGGTGTTTCGAACGCTGTCACGAACATCACCGTGTAACATCGGGTCAATCAGCCGAGAGTTGGTTTTTCGCCGCCACATCAAAGAAATGTTTGCAATTATCCGCGTACAGACTTGAGACTTGTATCAGAACATCGCCGCGAACGCCGCCGTGAACAAGACGGCGCGGCGGCGTCAGTGTACCACAGTGTCTCGAGTGTCACCACGAACATCAGGCCCTCCTGCCAAGGCCGCAAGAAGTCAATTTTTCACCATCAAACAAATCATCGCAGTATACTTTTGCGCAGTTCATAGTACATTATCGTTTGATTCGCGACTTCTCAGTTTGCATTTCCGACGTAAGTGTCTAATGGAGTGGTCGAAGGAAAAAATCTTATTAGTTGAAAAATATAGAACATTTGTGAATTGTTAAAGAACGTAAAACATCAATTTTTATACATATGTCTGTCACACCAGGCTCAGAAACTAAACTGAAACTAATAAAAATGGAACAGAGTACGCGGCGACGTTTGCGATGAGGTTTGTGACAATTCGCAGCGATTACAACAAAAATAGCATCAACGCGACAGCGTTCCCGAACAGTTCGCAACGGCGTTCTGATATAAGTCTGTGTGTACGTGACTTTAGAAATTAATGTTCCAATTGCAAAAATTGGAAAATGGTCGAGAACTAAGCTAGGAAATAATAACGACAAAGCAATTTGTTCGTTATCGATCTCTGTTTATAATAATATTTAACAAAAGAAAATCGAACAGAAATGAAATTATATACTGGTACCTGTTAACTAAACTACAAAATGGTTATGACAAAACGATTTATTTGACCTTGATCTTACTTTATTATTTTTCTTGTTGTCTCACAAATAATTGACTTAAAAATAAAACCTCGCATAGAGTACGTGAAGAACTGGTTACAGTATTGTTACCAATATTATTCGTACATCATATATTATAATTATGTATCCATGTATATGACTTATCTGTTTAAAAAAAGGGTAAATATGCCGAATAGAGAAGGCAGCTCCGATGACCTTGACATATGTTGTCAAGATCATGATCCTGAATAACTTCCAACAGGTTTTAGTCGATGCTTGTTATTCATTAAAAAGTTATTAATAAAAGAAGTTTGAAAAATGATGTCCCTTTTCTACTATGGCTGTGTTCCAAAATTCACTGTCAGTGCTGAAAATGTATAGTATACGTGACGTAAATTGTAGATTTTTAGCGCTGGCAGTGAATTTTGAAACACAGCCTATATAAAACAGAAATGTTCTGCTTTAAAATATATTATACAACTTTCCGCGCGAAGCGTCTTTCACCCTACATTCTCCTCTGCTTTAGGGGCACAAGACTTGTACGCAAACCGACTTTTAACTCCCCCCCCCCTGCCAAGATGCGTCCAACTTTAAACGCGAAGCGACTTGGCAAGATGGAATGGAACTTGTTTCGTGTAGAAAGTCGTGTGCCCCTAAACAGGGGGAAGTGGGGCGAGAGGCGCTTCACGTGGAAAGTTGCAAAATATTTTAAAGCAGAAAATTTCTGTTTTATATAGTAGCAAAGGGACATTATTTTTCGAACTTCTTTTGTTAATAACTTTTTAATGAATAATGAGCGACGGCTAAAACCTGGTGGAGATTACTCAGGGTTGTGATCTTGAAAACATATGTCAAGGTCAAAGTCATCGGAGCTGCCTTCCCAATTCGGCATATTAGCCAAAAAAAGTAAAAAAGGCGCTAAAAATATGTGCTACTAAAAAAATATTGTCTCAAATTACAAAATCCAAATGATGCTATCTTTATTGTACCAAATTAAAATAGAACCCAAGTAGTACTATTTTTTTGCACCAAATTACAAAATCTAAGTGGTATTATTTTTGTTACTTCGATACTTAACTCTAACGATATATATCATTTATATAACAAATTTGATATCAACTGGCGGCAAGTTAAATTCCATACTCCAAATTAAATGTTACATTCGGAGGACTCCACGATTTCTTTCAAAAATGAAAGAAAAGAATCGTTTTATTTCATCACAAATGTTGTGTATCCCTAACATTTAAGGAGAAAAGGGTTACGTCCGGAGAACTCCACGATTACTTTCTTTCACGAAATTATCGAGCCGGGAACTAAACACTTGTGGGAATTAATTGGGAAGGAATTTCAATCTTGTTATAACAGGAGATTGTAATGTCAAACTGTAGAAAGATTAATAATAGAAGTCGAATGATGATACTTAGTAGATTGATCAGGTTTGATACCGCAAATGAGATCGGTAATGCATATTTTCGAGCTAACAATAGAATCAGTCTATACGACACCTAGGAACAATTGATTCCCGTATTTTTTCCCTTCCCCTGATCATTCCCATAAAAGACAAAGAAACTTATAGTATAAATTAAGGTGTACGGAAGTGCGCGGTGGTCAGATCCGATCAGAAGTTCTAAGAACATTTAATCAGTAATTGATCGGGGGTGTCAATCCTTGTGAATAATTACCGAGGGCGGCTCCTCCTGTAACCATTCGACAGAAGGACGTTTTTCCTGTGGCTGGAATCTTGGACTAGACTGCAGATTAAAAAGATTACAAGTCACCTAAAAGTAAGTTTAAAGAAATCCAGCTTATTTGATAATTTATTTCGAAAAAATTCAAAATTTTAATGCCCGATAATTGAGTAGTTACAAAAATAGACGGGCGAGGATTAGATGCCAACAAACGCGACCTCGTACTCGAATAGCCGAAAACTCGAAAAATAGATTCAATTTAATGTAAGTTACTAGACAAGTCGAAGAACAAATCGAACATGAATTCAGGAATTCCTCTGACTCCACAACTTCCACTTTTCGTTTAGAAGTAAGCTCACCTCCCCTTAAATTTGCCAATCACAAATCCGGATAATCTCATCTGACAACACCCCGTCAACTGCCCCTTCCTCGAAGTGACTCAAAAATAATCACTCGTTTCTTCCTCCGACAAATGAACCAATTTACATTTCTTATCCTAATCTTTCTAATGTTTCGAATGATCTTGAAGAATTGTGTGGCGACAAGTACCACCACGGAAAAAAAGATGCGAAGCATTTAGAAGGCACGCATACGAGAATATTGACTGTGCACACATACACAGATGCGAAGCGAGACAGCAGAGGCATTTAAATGCCGCTGCTGTTTACGCGAGTCAGCTGAGCAATTTAATATTAACTCAAATAATATAAGAGATAAGAAGGTAGAAATATAATTAAAAGTATTAGTAGTTTAAATTTGTAACGAAAAATAAAAGTAACGACAAAACCGAAATGACGGACGAATAAACAATAGAGACAAACAGAAAATAGAAATAATAGAACGCGCTAGAAGATTCAAGAAGAAAAGATTGACGAGTTAGGCGAGAAGCTGGCGCGAGAACAATAGAGAATTCGACGAGTAGATTTCGGAGAGTACAGACATGTTTAAACTGTAGTTTGATTTTTTTGTATTAAAAACTAAAGTAAAATTAAACCAGTGTAAAGTGAGTGCCTACCTTGACTCCTTTCCGAAACTCTCTGCTATTTTAGTGATACTTGAATATAATAGGGTATACGCAAGTATTGTAATTTAACGAAGCAACAGAATTTTGGTTGCCGAATAATTCGTCGCGGTTACGGATTCGAAGTGAATACGCTAACATTATATTCATTAATGTAACATCGCATTGAATTGAAGACTCTTATTATCCGAGTTCGCGATTGTGACCGGGACATTATTATATAAAAAAGGGAACGGACAACGACGAATATTCCCAAAATTGTTTCCTCCGAATATCCAATCTTCCAATTTTTTCGAAGCAAAGGAGTTTTTTTATATTTAGAGCCTACCTTTCCAGATACTCCCCTTACAACCAAAGAATAATAATCTTAAACTCTAAAACTTACGAGCTTTTCATTGTTTCGATCCACTTTTTTACCCCGAGTTAGCCTCTCCCTCTCCTGACCTCGAAACACAATATTACAATCTATGTATACAAACGTTTGGAACTTCCCAATTTAATTGAAAGAAGTTATGTAAATTACGAGGGCGAATCAAATATTAACCGGACTTTTCTTTTTAACGCTCCCTAGGTGAAGTGAGTAACGTGATGTCTTGATATATGTTGGGTGAGGATGTAAAGTGGAGGAGAGTAAATCGGTTCAGCTCGCCAGAGCAGATTGGCTGTTAATAGCATCATGTCTGAGTAAGAGGTGCACACGTCTGTTGAGCAACGCATTATTATTGAATTTTTGTCGCTGGAGGGCGTAAAACCTGCCGAAATTTTGCGTCGACTAACTGCACAATTCGCTAAAAAAACGCTTTCAAGGATCCAAGTCTACGACTGGCACAAAAAATTTTCCGATGGCCGAGAGTCAGTGCAAAATGAGACCCATGCACGCCGACCGCGGGCAAGCACCAGTGACACAAATATTCTTGCGATCCGTGAGATGATTGAAGGAGACCGCCGCCTTACAATATGGGAAATTGCTGCACACGTCGGAATATCGTATGGGAGTGCCCAATCAATCATTTCAGATGATTTGGGTTACCGAAAAGTGTCGGCAAGGTGGGTTCATCGCCTCTTGACGGAAGATCAGAAAGCAAACCGTCTTGCCGTGTGTGAAAGACTTTTGACACGATATCGAACAGAGGGGGATGATTTCTTGAGGCACATTGTCACCTGTGATGAGACGTGGGTGCATCATTACACCCCGGAGTCTAAGCAGGCAAGCATGGAGTGGCGAAAACCTGGAGAAGCAGCACCGCGGAAAGCCAAGACCAGTCTTTCTGCTGGGAAAGTTCTTGCAATGATTTTTTGGGATGCAGAGGCATATTACTCGTTGATTTTCTCCATGAACAGCGTACAGTTAATGCTGCGTACTACTGCCAATTGCTTGATGAAGTGAAACTGGCCTATCGATGAAAAAGGCGAGACATGCCTATTCGAAGTGCGATTCTGCTCCATGACAACGCTCGGCCACACACAGCTGCATTAACCCAAGAAAAATTGGACAAAATTCATTGGAAAACACTGGAACATCCGCCCTACAGTCCCGATCTGTCGCCGTGTGACTACCACATGTTTGGGCCACTCAAAGAAGAACTGGGAGGTCATCACTTTGACGACGACAAAGGTGTAGAAACGTTCATGCGCAATTGGTTACAGACGCGACCAGATTCATTTTTTGATGACGGAATCAAAGAAGAACTGGGAGGTCATCACTTTGACGACGACGAAGGTGTAGAAACGTTCATGCGCAATTGGTTACAGACGCGACCAGATTCATTTTTTGATGACGGAATTAAAAAACTTCCGATTCGGTGGGAAAAATGTGTGAATAAAAGAGGAGATTATATAGAAAAATAAGGTGTATTCAAAATTTTATTTACTGTACCAATAAATGTTCTAAAGCAAAAGTCCGATTCATATTTGATTCGCCCTCGTATGAACAGGAGATAGATCAAAATTATAACCACACTTTCCAAGATCCTATTCAGTAACCTCCATAATAATGTATCATCACCCGCGGAAAACAACACAACACTAACATTTCACACTGATCTAAAGCAATACTCAATTAAACCTAGGATTTAGTTTTAAGAAATTTAAACTGTGTTCAATACAATTAGAATTTGTTAAATTTGCATTTATTTAAGACTAATTGTATTTATTCAAATTTACCTCAATCGCATTCCTCCTGTCATAAGGTCACATGGTTCTATCCCAAGTCATAAGGAATAATTTCCTTGATCTAAAAACGGATCGACAGGCGCACTATTTCAAGCAGAGTCATTGCGTTCGACCGTAGATTTCTGTTTTGAAATTTATCCCGAGTGTGTTCGAGTTATGATACGCGCGATAAAGCATCGATCTACTGCTATGGTCTGAAACGTCAATCCAAGCCCCATCCATTCACTTTTTAATTCCCGTGAAATAAAGATTTCTGGAGGCTCTGACGTAACATAAATAAAGAATATAATCCAAGTGGTACTATCTTTAATTTTTATACAATGAAACCTAAATTGTGTATCTTTGTATTGATAACAGGCTTGCCCCAGCTCAGTACTTCCAAAAAAATGAGAATAGTGTGAGTTTTGTATTCGAAATAGTGAGAGAAAAATGAATTTTTTAAAACGCTGAGCAACAAGCTAGTTTGTTCAGATTTTATTAAAATTGTATAGAATGGTATCTAAGGATTGATACTTTATTATATATATTTTGAATATATTATCCTATGACGGTGACACCTTCATTATTTAATATTCCATTAAATCTAAAAGCATTTTTTAATTTTAAAAACAGTATCGTTAAGAATACACATTTCATACGTTCGACAGAGAGGACGACAAGTTAAATAACAAAAGTATTCTTCTAAAAAACTCTCTCTCTCTCTCTCTGAAACAACTCAGGAATGAAACAAAACAATCTGAAGACAAAGTTAATATTTTTTAATTAAATATATCATTATTTAATTAATAAATATCTAGTTTATTAAGATTCTGTATATAAGTTTATAACCAATTTCTTTTATAATCAATGAAATTAGAACATATTTAAAACTTTGGTATAATTTTCCCTTAATATTATTTAGTATAACATTGCAATATGTTTTACGCATTTGTATAAGAAATATCACATTTTTTAATAAGTTTTTCATATTGATAAAACTATTATCTTACTCTAAATCACAAATTATAATAGTTACACATTATCAGTCTCTAAATCTGCATTCCCTTCTTCGGCTTGATTTTTTTTTTAAAGGGTGGTAATGAGTGCGCTTTTTATTTTGTCGAGTTCTTTCTGTAGATTAATAATTCTGTTGAATTATTGTTAAGTTCTTCAACCTACTTGGCCAATCGTTAAATCACGCTTAAATATTCATAACAACTTTTGATTTAGAAAGCTGGCTCCTCATTAATTTGGCTTCTTCCATCATACCAAAAGCAATTTTGGCTTCTTGTAAATCCTTACTTTCCGATGCTTTCTTCAGTCGTTGGTTAGCTTCTTTTATTAAATTATCACTGACTATCTTTTCTTCATCTTCATCTTTTTTTGCCTTTTTTATTTTTGCTTCTAATGCTTGTATTTCTTTTCTTGTTTTAAGGTGCAATTTCACGTAGCGAGTAAAAGCTGGCGTTTTACCTAGCTCTCCACTATATTTCGCCAAAAAAGCGAATCCAGCAAATAAACGCTCAAAATTCGACACTGTCCAACTATGAGTGAAGCAACGCTGACTCTGTCTACGGCCCACTTGATTGGTCAAATACGAGTATTTCGAAGCATTTTTTGCTTGATCAATTTTTTGAATTGTTTGTTCAACGCTCCTTTATTAACGACATAGTGGGAATAACTTCGCTAGCGAAACTTCGCTCCATGAAAAGGAAGGAGCTTTAGCTTTTCGACGCTGGATCTTAATTGTGACGGAGTGGGAATAAACGCTAGCTTTTCTTTGCTCGTATGAAAAAGCAGCTATATTCTGTTTCTTAAGTAGTTCAGACTTTTTTTGTAATTCTTCTTTTTCTTTTTGTTTTCTTGTCACATCTTCCAGTTTTTTCCTTGTATCTTCCAGATAACGTTTGTATTTGCTACAAGCAAAGCGAGCACTAATGAGAAGATCATGAGTTATAGGAACGAATTCAGGTTTACTTTCATGACGCTTTAACCAAGATTTTATGTTTAATTTAGCATTTAGGGTTTTGAGTCGTGCGAGGTCCTTAGTTAGAATGTTTCCCGATTCAGAAAAACCTCTCTCTACATCAGAACTACCATGGGCCAAAGTATTATAAGAATAACCTGTACAACTTTTGTGACGTTTGGGTATTTTGATTCATTAAAGTTGTTCTTCAGGCAAAGGATCTGACGCCAATAGTGATCAATTCTTTCAGACTGCCTTTTCCATATTAGAATATCATCTCGCTGCAGAAGTTTCCATTCATCTATGAGGTTATTCTATGAAATTTCTACAGGGGTAGTCTTTACAATTTTATCTATATTTCGCAAGCTTCTCTCCTTAATTTCTTCCAGATGTATACATCTGTAGTGCTTCGCTATTGTTGAACACAAGATTGACTTCTTCAGAAGATGCCGCCTCCTTAAAATAACTTTGAGCCTTTTTTCTGAAATGTAGTACTTCTTCTTTGATTGCAGACAATTCTATTTCAGCTCGGCCACCACACTTTACATCTTTCGACAAGAACATCTTTGAATTATAAAACAGCTCGTTGGTGAATAGTTCAATTGCCTCTTTTTTGTTAATAGGTCCAGCTAGTAGTTCTACAAGGGACTTTATTTCGGAATACAGTATATGTATCATTGGTTCTTGTCTTTGAAAAACTTTAGAAAATCAATTAGCTCGGCACTGTCTATGACGAACGCAATCTCCGCTTTCATAGTTGAACGTTGCAAAGCATATTTGATTTCAGTATAGCGCTTTGTATTGTTCTCTTGCTTAGAATACTTATTAGGTACAAATTTCAAAAAATATTAACAAAAAAATAGGTAAAATAGGGCAATAGGAATCAGGCGCAGTAATTGTTGATGAAATCGAATGTCGTGCATACGATTTGTTGTAAAAACTGCGATGCAAGTTACGTGGGACAGACGGGAATCGCTGAGCACAAGAATTACATTGGAACACAACCACACACTCCGTTATATCTGACCACCGATTGCAGGAAAGCCATGAGTTTGATTGGGAAAACATTGTAATTATGGACGAAGAATCTCAGTACAGAAAGAGATTGGTTTCGGATATGCTGTACGCGTGG
Organism: Trachymyrmex cornetzi; assembly: GCF_001594075.2. Lineage (NCBI taxonomy): Eukaryota > Metazoa > Arthropoda > Insecta > Hymenoptera > Formicidae > Trachymyrmex > Trachymyrmex cornetzi. The sequence goes on from NW_017295542.1 coordinate 222,053, forward strand.
TCTCAATCTGCAGACGAATATGGAGGGGCTTCCCAAGGCTTATTTTCCGATTGTTGATGAGCTATAAATGTCGAAGTTGTTGAATTACCTGTTAGTCAGTGTCGTTCTTTCATTGTATTAAGATCATTTTATTTGAAACTTTTGACTTAGTATTTGAACAAGAACAAAGAAAAACGTGGTTCAAATAAAAACACAACGATTTTGTTTGAAAAGCTTATACTACGAACGCAAGATAACGGTAGTTGAGTTCGTCCTCTCCATTTGTATGATACAGTTTATCCTGAATTATCAGATATACATTGAAATTTTATTGTGTGAAATTTGTGATCCATGCATTAATAATACTAAAATTTGTTGAGATAATTGAACACAGATTTTTGAAACTTGTGTTTGATTATTTTAAATATTAAAATTGAAGGATAAAATTGACTTTTAATACGATTGACATGATTGTACAGAATTTGGCAACTCTGTGCAAGACAAATATTTGTGATGATGTGACTTAAGAGACAAATACATTGGTACTGTAAAGCATGAAATCGACTACCTATACTATATATCGTATGACTACAATGTTTTTGAATTAATTTCGTATAAATTGTTGCGTTGGAAAGATATTGTAAGTTATTAAATAATATAAGCTCAACGGTTAAAATAAAAAATTTAACATGCTAGGTGAAGTGATAGAATTGCGAATTTTAAGTTCTGTTTTTAAAAATTATTAATACTGAAGAAGGTCTAATTTATGACTGAAACGTTTGTTAACACTATATATTAAACATCAATAAAATTTAAACCGTTATCTTGCGTTCTTGGTATAAGCCTTTCAAACAAAATTATTGTGTTGGTATTTGATTTCCTTTCAGATTACAATCGATATTAAATTGTTTTTCCACAAGTAACGCTCCTTAATTACAACTAAATTTTAAAGTTATTTCACTGATTTAAACTATTTTGACAATGATTCGCTGACGGGTCAAAAACTAGTTTTTGACTAAAACATTAATAGAATATAATTGTTTGCGACATAGTGAATCCTCGTTGCTGTAAGCTTCCTTTTTATTGTGATATAAAAATTCGTTCGGTTTTTTAAATAATTTTGTCCTATAAAATTTGATCACAATTGGATTGTCATTAGAGTTATTTTTCAATATTAAAGTTCTAGTAAGTATGTGGAGGTGGCTCACTAGAATGAATTAATTTGTAGGTATTGTAATTATAAAATTAATTTGCCTCTGAAGATGGCTAAAAAATGAGCCGAAACATATAAGCGGGTTTTTAAATAAAGATTTTTGTGTTGTATCCACATTGTTTTGCGCAACAATTACCGCGTTTGACTCCTATTACCCTATTTTACCTATTTTCTTTATAGTTAGTAAGGATTCTTTATGAATTAACTTATATTTAAAAATGTTCAATTAAAGTAGACCACTGGTCAAGAACTTCTTTTGGTTGTACGAGACAAAGAGAGCCACCTTAATGGGACATTCTTTAAAAATCTATGAACAGGCACATTAGCCTTTTCTTGAATTATTGTTAAGTTCTTCAACCTACTTGGCCAATCGTTAAATCACGCTTAAATATTCATAACAAAATTAAACACATTAAATTTAAATTTGTCTAAACTCTTCTTGAATGCATTATGTACAATATGAAGATTGCAAGTGCCAATACTTATAAGACCTGGATGTTCAGGACCTTCTGTTTTAACAACTTCTCCAAACACACATTCGCAGGACAGCTTTATTGACATTGGACCCATCACATGCCAACATCAATACTTACGTCAATGGAAGTTCAGCGTTTCTCGAAGCCTTCAAAATATTATCCTTTATAATAACTGCTTTTGCACTGCCAATGAAAAATATGTCCAGGTGATTGAATATAACTTCTTCCAAGTGATGCGACCAGTATCGAAGTGAAATTTGCAATTCTTTCACGCCTTCAAAATTGGTTGTCTCATCGAAACATATCATATAGAAAGATTTTATTGCATCTTCTATGTTGATATTGTAAAAATGAGGACCCAAACAATCAGTTTGTAAGTATTGAGCTTTGGTTCTACTTAGTGAGAAATTTTCAGTAACAACGGAGTCAAACATTGCTTTGAAAAGATTGTTAATACATGAAGTTGCTGAATAGTTAAATGCAATGCACTTAAGTGTCCACAATAGCTTTGCTCTGATAGTAGTTTCTTGAAGAAAACATAGTTTTAATTCAGAGGAAGTTAATGGACTGCTAACTGTACCAGATGTGTATGGGACTATATCTTGCTCCTGGTTTGTCATTGCACGGCGCAACTGCAATTTGCTTAGTTCAATGTCAGCCTCTTTCTTAAGTTTTTGTGTTCCTACATGTCGCTTGATAGCTTGAAAACTCAGTTTCACAGTCTATCGAACACAGACAAATATTACAATGAAAAATAGATGTGCCAGTATTTCTTCCCCATAAAGGTATCTTATATCCTAAGTCATCTTTTAATTCAAGCCAATCTTATTGAAAGGTGCATTTCGGCTTTCTTATACTCATTGTGTATTGCTATAGAACTACTTGCAAAACACCTGTGAGAAAAAAGATGGTGCTCGCATAAATGTTAATACTACAGTGTCATGTTAAAACCAATATCACAAAAATGTTGGAATATTACTTGTACAATTGGACCTCTGGAAACAAGAACAAGATATAATTGCCAAACGTTCGATAATAGAAAAGCATTAACTCATTTCATAATGATTAAATTTAACGGGTTTTCTACACGAATTTTAAGTTCACCGTTCCTGTAGAAAGTGTACATTTGTATTCCTTTTGAAAAAAATTGATAAATTATTTATCAGAAAATAACTGAAAAATAGTTTTATTCACTTTTAAAAAAGGGACAAAAATATGCGCCGTCAAATATTCTGGAAACGAGAAAATATATTTTTTTATGTTAAAATTTAATCGTGATGGTCTAATGGATTTTTGTTATCGAAGCGTTTACAAATTGTATACGGTTCGACAGTGTTTCGAAACGCATCCATCTTGAATGTGTAAAGGCATTCCTGTCCGCGAGTGTACATACGTGCAGCATATATTTGTTTATAATTAACGAAGGAAAAGCATACTTCAAAAATTCATTTAAATCGACAACAAATACATGCAAGCGCAGTACACTGTAAGAAATAAGACATTATTTCTTAAACTTTTTTAATTAATAACCTTTTAATAAATAACGAGCGATGGCTAAAACCTCTTGGAGGTCACTCAGTCATGACCTTGACAACATATGTCAAGGTCAAAATCATTAGAGCGATCTCTTCCGATCGGCATATTAGCAATTTCTTTTAAGGGGGTCTTTCGGTTTTTGGGGTAAAAAATCGATTTTTTGTTTTTTTTAAAGCTTATAGTCTTAAGAATACCCCATCCAAACGTTTTCTTGGAAGAAACAAAAATTGTCCAACATATACGAGATAAAATGATGTGGGGTTTGATGGATTCAAATAGCGCGCAACAACCACCAATTGCCATAATCGGCGTTTACCATTATATTCAACCTTTTGAAATTATTCTAGAATGTTTCTATTACTGTTTCTAGAATCGTTAAATTCATTGATATGAGTCGTTAAATTCATTGATAGGACGTTCGTTCCTAAACACATTCACTTCGGCAAAAAGCAGTAGTAGAAATCGAAAATTTTTTGGCAGTTTGTATCTTTAATGACGATTACACGAATATTCTTAAAATTATGGAGGTAATGGGTACAATTATCAGCAGTTTATCTTATGATTTGGCTCTTTCGCGAGACAAAATCCGTCTCAAGCGCCCGGAATATCGTGCATCCACAAACTCAAAGGATACAAGGATTGCTATTCGAGAGGAGAAAGCAACACAAAATGATTTTTATACCTCTGTGAAGTTGGCACCTCATTTTACAAAAAATGAAATTTTTATCACAGTTCCGAATGCACCCCGAAGAGTTCTGGAGTTCCCGCCTAAAACTAAAAATAGTTCCTGCGAAATAATATAAAAACAAAAATGAAAAATTTGGGGTGCTAACTTCACAAAACGTGGAACAAACAATCGCGATATCTTCTAAACCATTAGTCCTAGCGCTTAAAATGATAATAACTTTCGATAGAACTATTGGGGTGCTATCCAGAACTGTCAGCAGAACTGCCGTAGTGTCAAAAAATTTTTTGTCCCTCAGATGTGAGAGAATCAGACATTGAAAAATTCGCGATATCTCTTAAATCGTTGGTCCTAGCGCTTTAAGCATTAATAATTTTCGTTAGAACTCATGCTACTCAAAACTGTCATTAGAATTGCCAAAATTAAAAAAAAATTTTTAACCCTCGGGTGTTAGAACAAATTCTATACTTTAAGTATATAAAGTTTGTTAAAATTGTCTTTACTAGTTAGCAATCAATGATTTCAATCACATTAGCCAAAATCACAATTCATCAGACACATTTCGATAGTAAAAGATTTGTTGCTCGCTTAAAATTGGTGCAACAAATCTTTTACTAATACTTTACTCTTGTTTCGCTAGTACGCTGAGGTTTTTCGTGATTATTTATACTTACTTTGCAAGCAACAATTTCATAAATTGCATATTTCAAGAGCAACAAATTCAGACGACATCCCAGTACCAAATTTAAGCGAGCAACAAATCTTTTACTGGTACTTCTTGTTCCGCCAGCACGTTGAGGCTTCTCGTTGTTATTTACACTTTTTTAGTATGTAATATATTTAAAATAATGATATTTTATCAGCAACAAATTAGCAACAAATTCCTACGTTAATTTTGCGTAGATTGGCTTTGTCATAGGTATATTGTTCCGCTAACTTAATCTTCCTTTAGCGAAACATCATTTTTTAAATAAACCGACAGAGCAACAAATTTTTTTCTTTGGCAACTTTTTAGCAACAAATGAGCAACAAATAAAAATGTTGGTTAGAATCGATTCCGCTCACTCTGTTCCGCTAACTTATAAGACGTGGCAAGAACTCCAGGACTCTTCGAGGTGCATTCGGAACTGTGATCAAAATTTCATTTTTTGTAAAATGAGGTGCCAACTTCACAGAGTTTTATGAAGTAGAGGAAGGTGTCTTGTAGGTGGAATGACTAATGATAGGTTCAAAAATTTTGACATATATCAAAAAATGTTTCATAAAACTTTAAACGCGTTTTTCTCGAAATCGTGTTTTCGAACATGGTGATCACGATTCCAAACAAACTATTAGTCCTACCGACTTCTATTTCAAGGGTTATACTTATAGAACATGTCGTTATCGCTCGAACCAGGATTAATAGCCTACGTTAATTTTTTCTATTTTTTTAAGCATAAATAAGAGGAAAAAATGAGCAAAATTCGAAAAATTTCTTGAAACTATCACCATTTTGAAAATATGCTTATGATATTAATTATCCTGGTTCCAACGAGAATTACAAGTCCACTCATTAAGAAACCGCTTCATTTTTTGCTTTCAGACCAACAATACGACCTGTACCTTGATCACTGTTTGACCGTGTTCGCGGTGCAGGCCTAATTTCAGCGCGATCTTATTACTATTTTGTAAATAATAAAGATTACAAAAAAATATTTTTTTACATGTTCATTGTATGCACTTTCTAAACGTGGATTAAGTACATCTTTATTCATTAAAAAATTTGCAAAAAATACGTTTAAATTCTCAAACCAAAAGACCCCCTTAAGAAGACTTAAAGCCATTCGAATTGGAACAGAAAAATTTTTTAATACGAATACGAAGATATATACTTAAGTCTTCATTGTATAAAAATTAGACAGTATCACTTGGATTATATTTTTATTTAATTTGGTATAGGATTTAATTTGACGCCAATTGTTGATAAATCTTTTATACAAATGATACATATCATTAGAGTTAATATTATTTCATTAATTTGATATGAAATTTAACCATGCGCCAATTGTTGGCATCAAATCTTTTATACGAATAATACATAAAATTTTGTGAAATATAATTTAGTGCCAATTGTTGACATCAAATCTTTTCTACAAATAATACATATCATTAGAGTTAAGTAAAGAATGTAGTATCACTTGGATTCTACTTTTTAATTTGGTACAAAAAGATAGTATTGGATTTTATAATTTAGTACTATAGTTTTTATGAGCACATACGTACGCCTTAGCACATACGTACGTCTGTCTTTATTAGGTCGATGCAAAAGTTTTTACCGATTTTTTACAATATTTTTTTATTAAAACAAAAAATCGATACATCATATATTAATCGAAGTATTCTCCACCGTTTTTTTACGACTTCTTCCATCGTTTTTTACGATCTTTTTAGCAGTATGCGAATACCACATTGAAAAAAGGAATCATCTTTTGAGGCGATCCATTAATTGACCCATTTTCGTACATCCTCGGCATTTGAGAAGCGCTCACCAGATAAGCCTTGCCGCTTTAATCGGAATAGATGATAATCTGAATGTCTAGTGAGTAAGCTTGTAACAATGCACCCCACAAATGCATTGTACCCGGCAGAACATCCCGTCGGATGCCGCCGCTGAGGGACCTCTGGTCACTCACGAGCGATGAGGGCGCGGTGCGCCCGAAATCTTTTTAAATACGAAGCAAAATTCACAGGTCGCAGCCGTCTCGCCGAGAAACGCCGAACGTGTACGAAACACGCCGAACCGAACGTCTCCCGCTCGCATTGTTCAACCAACGGAGATCACCGAACGACTCCGGAACAATACGAGCGGGAGCAACAAGCGGATATATAAGCCGCGCGATTCTTAACATCGTGGTCAAAAACGCTCAGAGCCTTCTTTGGCAAGTCCGCTACCTAGCTCCGAATACGATTCCACTGCCTAACTCCGAATACGATTCCGCTCCTCGCTCGACCTGCAGCACCAGTACAGCGGTCCAGAGTTCTGGGTCACTGCCGAGTATTCTCTGTCAGCTGCCAACCGGCTTCCAAGCCAGACGCACGATCGACGAGTTCGCTAAGGGAGAGGATTCTCCTTGTCGAGGTTTCTCGACCGCCGACTCGCGCCTCCGTCTCCTCTCGCGACTCCGTTCGTATACACGTGCCA
>NW_017295542.1:230966-234811 GCF_001594075.2 Trachymyrmex cornetzi
CCGCATTCATTACGCCCGTAATACAAGCCGACGAGCTAGTCCGCGCATAAAAATCAGGTTGTTTCAAGGTGAATGCGAAAGAATTTTTCTTTCCAATTCTAACGATGTTTCTATAGTCTCCTTAGCAACATGTGGCCTGATATTGTCATGCAGTAGGATGACCTTGCTGGCTATTTGCGGACATTTTTCAATTACTTCTCTATGCATTTGCCTTAGTTGCTTGCTGTAGAGGTCTCCCGTAATAATTTGCTTCGATGACAAGAATTCATAGAGTGCACCTTCTTGGTCTTATCAGATACACAGAACCTTATGGCCGTGGATATTGCTGCGTGACGTTGATGATATTGATTAGCCAGGTTCCACTCAATGTTTCTGTGCTTTTTAGAATTATCGAAAAATATCCATTTTTCATCTCCAGTTACGATACATTACAAAAAATTTCTTTTTTTGCTTAGCAAACAATGAAAGCCCTAATGCCAATTGGGTGTTCGGATAATTTATGTGCACCCACTCTTCTACACTTTTCTCCTTGCATTTAAATGGCGAACAATTGTTGACTGATCAACTTCCAGTTGTAATGCAAGCCCACGAGTTAATTAGGCTGAATGTTCATTAAGCAATGCTGGCAATTCATTCTCTTCCACAATTGTAGGACGTCCGGAGCAGTCTTTGTCGCTGATATTGAAATCACCGTTTTTAAATCATTTGAACCAATTCATGCACATTCTAACGGTCATAACATTTTTATCATATGCTTCACAAATAATTTTGTGTGCATCAGCAGTAATTTTCTTTTGGTGAGAATAAAACAAAAGACAATGGCAATAATGCTGTTTATCCAGCTCCATTTTTAATCGTAATAAATGTAACGTTATGATACAATCTATGGTTTATAACGTATAAATGTTAATTCAGAGATGCCAACTTGCAAAAATCATAAACTTTTCTGCCTATAAAATTATACTAAGGCATATGTACTTCTATCCGCATTGGCAAAAACTTTTGCATAGACCTAATACTTTTTTCAAAAAAATAAGTTTCTTTCTTCACATCAATTGATTTATCTCATTATTCTGTACATAAAGGCATTAAAATATAATTATTGTTAAACGAGTAAATTAAAAATTGAATAAATACACTATATATACATACAGGGTAAGTCATTTTAATCGATTATCCCAAATATTTCCGTTCCCTTGCATTTTACAAGAAAATGTTTTAGGCAAAAGTTGTATGGTTTCGAGGGGGACATGAGATGATATTATTGGTTTGACCTTGGGTGGCGTTATCAAGGTCAGACGAGGGTCACATTAAATTTTTTAAACGGAACCCTCCATTTTTTATTACACATTCTTGTAGCTTACCTCGAGAACTTTTCAAAACACTATAATAAAACATTTTTTCATTAAATACTTTTCGAGTTATGAGACTTGAAAGTCATAGTATGTGCCGGCATTAACATTACCCAAGGTGTCTGACAGACGGCTAAAATCTGTTGAATGTTGTTCAGGATCATTACCTGGATAACATTTGTCATGATCAAGGTCATTGGAGAATGTTCCTCTTATTTTCACTTTTGCACTAAAAATTAATTTCTACGTAAAAATGAAAATAAGAGGTACAACCTCCAATAGTCTTGATCTTGACCAATGTTATCCAGGTCGTGATTCCGAACAACATTCAAGAGATTTTAGCCGTCAGTCGGACACTTTGGGTAATGCTAATTCCGGTACGTACTATGACTTTCAAGCCTCACAACTCGAAAAGTATTTAATGAAAAAATATTTTATTATAGTGTTTTGAAAAGCTCTCGAGGTAAGTTATAAGAATATGTAATTAAAAATGGGAGATTCCGTTTAAGAAATTTAATATGACCCTCGTCTGACCTTGACAACGCCACCCAAGGTCAAACCAATGATACCATCTTATGTTCCTCTCGAAACCATACAACTTTTGTCTGAAATATTTTCTTGTAAAATGCAAGGGAATGGAAATATTTGGGGTGATCGATGGAGTGATCGAAATGACTCACCCCGTATATGTATCTTTTTTAATTGTATTATAATAATAATGTAATTGTTAATGTTATTGTTGTAATTATTCTGCATAGAAAAGAATTAAGATGAATTAAACTATAGAAGAATCAATAATAAAAATAGCATCATTTGAGTTTTATTAAAGTGAAGTAAATAACAACAATAGCACTTTAAATTTTAATTTTTAATTTGGTACAACTAGGATTGCGTTTAACAATAACGTAGGAGTATATTGCTGATTTGTTGCTGTCAAAATATTCACATTTCAAATCCGTTATTTACGAAATAAATGTAAATAACAATGAAGAACCTCTCAGCGTTCGGGTGATTGCAAGAATAAAGTATTGGAAAAAAATTTGCTATTTGCTTGAATAATTTGGTATTAAGTATTGTCTAAATTTGTTGCTCTCAAAATATCTACAGGCAACAATACCAAATTTAAGTAACAAATTTTTTCTAGTAGCTTACTCTTGCAACCGCCTGCACACAAAGATATTTTTTGCTGGTCTTTGCACTCATTTCACAAGCAACAAATTCAAAACTTGCATATTTTGAAAACACAAATTCAGACAATACTTCAATATCAATTTTAACCGAATAACAAAGGACCCCGCACAAAATCATAGGATTTTGATCCTCGGTGAAATTGGCTGAAATTTTAGTATGTTATTGTTCTTGACTCACTGATCAAAAGTGTCCATAGGCACAAATTCTGAAAATGACTAGTTTTTTTGTTGTAGCCATTTAAAGTTTTATTTTACTAATGCTTCAAAATCAGGTTTCTATAATAAATCAAGAGATTTTAAATAACAATATGCCAATCACTCTCACCACTTTCACTCCTAATTCCATCTCCACTCCACTTCCACTCCACCCCCATCCCCATCCCCACACACATACGCCCGCGCGCGCGCACACGTGTGTTTTTGTGTATGCATTAATGGTACATTTATGATTTTAGTTTTTCGTCCGTTCTCAAAATTATTCGAAACGAACGACGTGGACGTAACAGGCGTTTCATTCCTTTGGGTTACTTGATTTTCGTGAGTCCCCTTGCCGCATATGAATGTAAACAAAGCGAAGAGGAAAAGAATTTTCTATCCTATGTTGTTATCGCACTTTAGAGAGTACCCGATATTTTTTTGTAGATACATGGAGCTTCACATGCCGAAATTCGAGTCGAGATAATCAAGCACTTCGCATATGAAAGGTAAATGCACTCACATATTTCAAATGATACGCGTGAGAGAAATCGTAAAAATCTAGCAAAATCTAAGTAGGGTAGACCGGGGAGTAAAGGTCCCCGGGGAAAAAGGTCCACCCCTTGTATCTCGGTAATAAGGCATTCACTAGAAAATTCCACCATACAGTTTGTCAACTAAAAGTAAGAATCTTATGTCACACAGTTCGTTACTGCCTAATAACCGCCAGGAAACTTGCACGAATGTGCCCATGTGTTTGAGAGCCAAAAGTAAGATATTAGCGCCGCAGTTATTTTGGTCTGAAGGGATCATTTTTGCACCTAGATAGATTAAATAAGTGTATTTATTAATCTTATTCTATTGTTTTAACAGTGTGATTATTAGAATTATTATTTCTATTATAGTTTTTTAATAACAATGCCGCAAAGTTTACGTGACTTGTTGGGGTAAAAAGTGCCATGGTTGTTGGGGTAAAAGTGCCATGGTTTCTCTGTATTCGTTAATGTTGATTCTATAGCAAGTCGATAATCCTAAGTCGATAATCTTATCAGTGAAGTTGACCAATAGTCAACAGTACGAAACATTACCGATTACTTTCGATTATCGA
>NW_017295542.1:235065-241874 GCF_001594075.2 Trachymyrmex cornetzi
TGTTAAAACTGAAATATTTCTATTATAACTTTGTTACCGAAACCCTCTTAATAATAAAAACCCACCTTATAATAAAAAACTCTCTAGTATATACCTATTTTTATCTCTGAAAATAGTTCAAACGTAATATATTAGTATTGGTATTTTTTACCCCATTATGTGGAACTTCTTGCCCCACATATGGGGTAAGAAGTGCCGAATGACTTCCTCTGTAAAATTTACGATATCTTTGTAATGAAGGATATATATGCATACTTTCTTGCATGTATTTTATAGTCAAAGGACTCTAGTTTCGGAAAATATCAACACGATCTGTGTGAGTTACATATTCTTTATTTTATAGCAAAAAATGTCAAAAGTGGCCCTTTACTCCCCGGTCTACCCTACATAGTAAAAATGAGCGCGCGGGCGTATGTGTATGGGAATAGGGGTGGGAATGGAGTGGGGATGGGGGTGAGGTTGGGAGTGAGGGTGGTGAGAGTGAATGGCACATTGTTATTTAAAATCTCTTGATTCATTACAGAAACTGGCTTTTGGAATATTAATAAAATAAAACTTTAAAACGGCTATAACAAAAAAACTAGTCATTTTCAAGCTTTGTGTCTATAGACATTTTTGGCGTATGTTAAGTTAGCACCCCAATATTGAAATTCCATAGTTCTGATTAGAGTTCCCGTTTCCTTTTGTCGAGACGAAGAGTTCTCTATAATTTATAACAAGAGTTCGGCTTAATAACTATTTTTAAATAATTTTTTAAAAATGGGGTGCTAACTTCTTACCGAAATTCGATCGAATAGTTCTGAGCAGCTCAATAGCTTCATTTAGTGAATACCTAGAGTTCCTGATGCATAAACAAAATTTTTTGAAAACTAAAAAATTAAAAAATTTTTGAAAAATCAGTTTTTAGATATAATAGTTCTGATTAGAGTTCCTGCTTCCTTTTAACCAGACGAAGAGTTCTCTGTATTTTTTAATGCGAGATTCAGTTAATAATAATATTTAAATAATTTTAAAAAAATGGGTTATTAACTTCTCAGCGAAATTCGAGATCGAACAGTTCTGAGCAGCTTAATAGATCTATTTTGTGAATATCTAGAGTTCCTAACACATAAAAAACAATTTTGACACACAAGAAAATTAAAAAAAAACAATTTTTGATCACTTTAATTTCGCGTATCTTGAATATCGTTGATCCAATCGCATTGTCACCTAATACTTTTCGATAGAACTCGTCGAGAACTGCCGAAAACGATAATCAGAACTATTGGAACTCTCAACAAATTTTTCCACGTCGGAATAAGAAAATTCTCGACTACCTATCAAATATGTCATAAGCCCGATGTTGAAAAATTTTTTGAGAGTTCCAGTAGTTCTGATTATCGTTTTGGGCAGTTCTCGACGAGTTCTATCGAAAAGTATCAGGTGACAAAGCGATTGGACCAACGATATTCAAGATACGCGAAATTAAAGTGACCAAAAATTGTTTCTTTTTTTAATTTTCTTGTGTGTCAAAATTGTTTTTTATGTGTTAGAAACTTTAGATATTCACAAAATAGATCTACTAAGCTGCTCATAACTGTTCGATCTCGAATTTCGTTGAGAAGTTAGCACCACATCTTTTTTAAATTATTTAAAAATTGTTATTAACTGAATCTTGCATTAAACTATTGTATCTAAAAATTGGTTTTTCAAAAATTTTTAATATTTTTTAGATTTTTCAAAATTTTTTTTTACGCATCAGGAACTCTAGGTGTTCACTAAATAAAGCTATTTAGCCGCTCAGAATTATTCGATCTCGAATTTCGACAAGAAATTAGCATCTGTAGTCGAAAATCCAGGAACGCGCGTATTTCGGTAGAAACGCGAAAGGGGAGAAGTCGCGCGGCCGCGAATGGCCAATCGTGAGCTAGCGCGAGCGAGAGGTCCGCGCGCAAGGATCTCGGATCCCGGCGGCCCAGCGGGGCCCGCGCCCGGCAAGGGCAGTCTTTTGGAAAGTCTTTTCGAGCAAACTTCATTTTTGTATCTCGTCAAATAAACGACCTGTTTTCAGTTTTTCCTTTTATGTCCTCTTACGTTTTATTCTTCTTAAACCTTACGTTTATGCCCTTACGTTACGATTTAGTCCTTTATCCTCCTTTACCTTACAATTTTCTGTAATCCTATCTCAAAACCTTTAAGTTTGACCACATTTTTCTCAGAAGTGAGATCGGTGACTTACGCGGCAAGCAAAACTTACGGTACTTAAGAGTTACGTGCGTGTCGTCGCAGTTTATGCTTACGGAAAGTGACTTACGAAATTCGGTGTGAAAGCTATGGATACCGATAAAATTACAGTGCCAGAGTTGAAGGCTGTACTAAAGCACTTGGGCCTCCCTACCAAGGGCAACAAACCAGAACTGTTAAAGAGACTTTTCGACAAGGACCCCTCAGGTTCATGAAAAGAGTGGATAGGGAAAATCCCGACGGAAGGAACGTTGACAGAAGTTGAGGACGCGACAACGCAACAACAAGGCGAAGGACATAGCGTGGCCATGACCGAAGGAGAGGTAGAGCAAACGGCATGTGACGGAGAGCTCGAAATCCTGAGACGAGAACATGATCTTATGCGGCGAGAGCTAGAAATCATGCGCCGCGAGCGAGAACTCGAAGCCAATAGAACAATTATGACTGCGTCACCGGCGACGATCGCTAGTCAAGCATCTACGACGCGGTCACAACCTAAGGCCATTAGCGAATTGCTAAGCGAGTTTACGGGCTCGGAGGGTACTTTTCCTACGTGGCGGAAGCAGTTTGATTTGATTCGAGCTACATACCAGTTGGACGATGGAACAGCACGTATCGTTATTGGAATGCGTCTGAAGCAAAAGGCCTTGCAATGGTTTCATTCGCGCCCGGAATATTTGGAAGTGTCGGTGGACGAGTTGCTCGAGAAGATGAGAATTATGTTCGACCATCGCCCGGCAAAATTAGATTTGCGGCGGCGTTTCGAGAAGAGAGTCTGGCGGAACGATGAGACGTTCAACAATTATTTTTATGACAAGACGATCCTCGCGAACAAAGTGCCTGTCGACGAGGACGAATTAGTGGACTACATCATAGACGGCACCGATGAAATCACGCGGAATCAAGCACGTATTCAAACGTTTAAGACGAAGGAAGAATTATTGAGTGCTTTCGGAAAAATTACGTTCCAAGCGGCAAATAGAAGTTATGCACGAGACAGTAGCAGTACAAATACGAGGAAAGCAGAGTTTAAGCGCAAAACGAAGCAGCAAGCGCCATCGCAAGAGGGACAAGACAACGCGGAAGTCAAATGCTACAATTGCAACCAACCAGGACATGTAGCGAAGAATTGTGACAAACCGAGAAGAGAGCGCGGTTCGTGTTACGAGTGCGGGGCAGCTGATCACCGACTACGAGACTGCCCGCGAAAAAAAAGGGGCGACAACGCCGAAAGAGCCAGCACGAGCAGAAGGGACAGAACAGATCTCCAACGTTGAAGGACGTCGAAACGGCAACGAATTCCTCAGACCCGTCGAGCTACAGATAAGTAAAAACGGGCTCGAGTATAACCGAGAGTGCGCGGCGCAAATCGATACCGCGAGTCCTATTAGTTTGTTGAAATTAAAATTTATCCCGTCCGATCAAATAGTAAATCTCAAAGACGAACGTTACGAAGGAATCAACGGATCGGCGCTTGAAATATTAGGGCAGATCGAAGCAAAGGTCATCGAGAAAGAATTAGGCGCGAACATAATATCATTTCGAGTTGTGCCCGATCATGTAATTAAGTGCGATGCGATACTAGGTAGGGACGCGATCGGAATATTAGATTTGACCTTAAGCAAGCGAGAAAATAAATGTGAAACGGAACCGTCGGAAATATTAAATATCGACATAGGCGAATCAAAAGAAGATGTGTTGCATAAACTAGATGTAAATCCGGGAATGTCGACCGGAACGCGGAATCTGTTTTTTCAAACTTTTCGCACGAAATATTTATGCGCGGAAAAGCCAATCGAACCGAAAGTTAAGGCCGAATTAAGGTTACACGTTAAGGATAAACCGTTTCATTTTGCGCCAGGAAGGCTATCGTACGAAGAGAAAAATCGATTGCGAGAGATTCTAGACGATCTGTTGAAGCGAAAAATTGTACGACCAGGAAATTCCGAGTATGCGTCCAGAGTAGTGTTGGTTAAAAAGAAGAATGGGGCAACCCGTTTATGTATTGATTACCGAAACTTAAATAAGGTTACTGCCAAAGACAATTTCCCGCTTCCTATTATCGAGGACCAAATCGACGCGTTACGGGGTAAACGATATTTTACGTTGCTCGATCTTAAAGATGGGTTCCACCACATAAATGTCGCCGAAGATAGTGTTAAGTATACCGCGTTCGTAACTCCATTCGGCCAGTACGAATATCTTAAAATGCCGTTTGGATTAAAAAATGCTCCGGCACAATTTCAGCGTTATGTAAACGAAATTCTGAACGGTCCCATACAAAGTGGAAATGTCGTGGCTTACATGGACGACTTTTTAATAGCAACAGAGACCGTGGAAAAACATTTCGGGGTGCTTAGCGAAGTACTTCACCTGTTGACACAGAACTGCCTTGAACTGCGATTAGATAAATGTCGATTTGTTTACGAGGAAATAGAATTTTTGGGATATGTTATTTCCGAAGAGGGCGTACATCCGAGTGATGACGGAATCAATGCGGTGAAAAATTTCCCCACTCCAAAGAACGTACGAGAGGTACAAAGCTTTCTCGGTCTGAATTCGTATTTCAGGAAATTCATCGAGAATTTCGCTACGATCTCCGGTCCTTTATACGCATTATTGAGAAAGGGCGTAACGTTTAAGTTTGACCAACAAGAAATGAATGCTTTCGTTACATTAAAGAAAAAACTAACCGAAGCCCCAGCATTATCGATCTATAATCCCGACCACCCCACGGAATTACACTGTGACGCGAGCTCACAAGGTTTCGGTGCGATATTGCTGCAGCGGAAAGCGGACAATCGTTACCATCCAATTTTTTATTTTTCGAAAAGGACAACGGAAGTAGAGTCACGGTATCACAGTTACGAACTAGAGACTTTAGCGATCATTTACGCGTTGAAACGCTTTCGGGTATACTTGCAAGGAGTGCCATTCAAAATCGTTACAGACTGTAATGCCCTCGTGATGACTTTAAATAAGCAAAACATAAACCCACGAATTGCAAGATGGGCTTTGGAACTTCAGAACTTCGATTACAGTACTGAGCATAGGCCTGGCAAGAAAATGGCGCATGTAGACGCTTTAAGTAGAATACACAATATTATGGTTGTTGAGGAGAATACCTTCGAGTTTAATTTGTCAGTATGTCAAATGCAGGACGCTAAAATCTTAGAACTGAAATCGCGACTTGAAAAGGAACAGGATGGTCTCTTTGAAATGCGCAACGGTCTTGTGTTTCGGAAAAAGGGAGAAAAGCTCTTGTTTTACGTACCCTGTACAATGGAACAAGAATTAATGTATAAATATCACAACGAATTCGGTCATTTCGGTGTAGATAAAACTTACGCGGTATTACAGGAAAGTTATTGGTTCCCAAAAATGAAGGAGAAAATTCACACTCACATACATAACTGCATTAAATGCATTACTTTTACTAAACCTTCAGGCAAGTCCGAGGGATTTATTCATTCTATACCAAAAGGAAAATTGCCGTTCGAGGTAATTCACATAGACCATTTCGGCCCCGTTAACCGTACAGACACTGTAAAAAAGCACATACTCGTTATTGTAGATGCGTTATTATAGATGCGATTTTACGAAACATGTAACACTATATGCAGTCAAATCTACGACAACGCGCGAAACAGTAGGATGTCTTAAGGATTATTTCCGAAGTTATAGCAGACCGCGAATCGTAGTCTCTGATAGGGGCACGAGCTTTACTTCCAAGGAATTTGATGATTTCATGTCTGACATGGATATTAAGCATGTAAAAATAGCCACGGGATCTCCCCAAGCCAATGGGCAGGTGGAGCGATACAATCGTATTTTGGCTCCTCTCTTAGGAAAATTATATACAGGAAAAGACTGGCATAAGTCTCTCGACGAAATTGAATTTGCGCTAAATAATACCGTAAATCGTATGACTGGAAAAACGCCAAGCGAGCTATTGTACGGCGTCGCACAGCGAGGTCGAGCCGTCGATGCATTAAAAGAATATGTGTTAGATCAAGTATAGCAAAAGATAGGGATCTGAGCGGTATTAGAGAAAAGGCGGCAGAAAAAATCGTAAAGGCGCAAGTGATTAGCGAACAATACACTAACCGCAGACGAAAGGCTGCACGCGAATACGCGGAAGGCGATTTAGTCGTAGTAAAAAATTTTGATAGTTCAGGAGGAAAATTAGCGCCTGCCTATCGAGGGCCATATCGTATAACCAAACGACTAAGGAATAACCGTTATATATTAACAGATGTAGAAAACTGTCAGATATCGCAGAAACCGTATACCGGTACGTGGGAAACTGCGAATATGAAGCCTTGATTAGGTCCTAAATCTAACGAGCAAGATGACTGCTTTGACACGGCTTCGGATAACGAGAGCGAGGAAAGCGCATAGGCGAATAGGTTTACAAATTTTACTTAATTTAATAGTCTAAGTCGGAATGGCTCTGATGCGTTCATAAAATCATTTACAAGTTGTGAAAATTTTTACTTGTGTTCCATTAATTTAAATTGCGTTGGCGGCCGAGGACGGCCTGATGTCAGGCTGGCCGAACTTGTAGTCGAAAATCCAGGAACGCG
>NW_017295542.1:241970-246056 GCF_001594075.2 Trachymyrmex cornetzi
GCCCGCGCCCGGCAAGGGCAGTCTTTTGGAAAGTCTCTTCGAGCAAACTTCATTTTTGTATCTCGTCAAATAAACGACCTGTTTTCAGTTTTTCCTTTTATGTCCTCTTACGTTTTATTCTTCTTAAACCTTACGTTTATGCCCTTACGTTACGATTCAGTCCTTTATCCTCCTTTACCTTACAATTTTCTGTAATCCTATCTCAAAACCTTTAAGTTTGACCACACACCCCATTTTTTAAAAATTATTTAAAAATAGTTATTAAGCGGAACTCTTGTTATAAGTTATGTAATAGTAGAAGCAAAAAGTATTAGTATAAGGAAATTTTTTATGAAAAAAGTCTTATTTGTAGAAAATTAATTAGCAATTTCATACAATGAATACATTCTGTTCTAACATAAACAACTGAGCTTTGCATGTATTTCTCATTTTAGAAGCTAAATTTTTCGACTGTACGAATACTTTTTGATCCAAACAATACAATTTTTTATTTTTGCTTATTTTTCAGATAATATATTTTCTATAATTAATACACATCTTTTTGGTATATATAATTTTAAGAAACATACCAATCTATTTTATTCTTTATGAATAAATTGTTTATTATCCAACAAGAAATGATCGTCAATTAAACGTCGAATTAACGTTAAATTGGTGCTGAAATCATCGTATCGATATCCATTCGGCATCAATTCGATGATTCATTTCGAGTGGCACCCAGCTCAATTGGACACGAGCCACTCACAGCGTTTGAGACTACAAAGCTCCTAAGCACCGATCGCTGTGATTGGTGGTGTCCAATCGAGCCGTGATCAATCGGGATAATCCCATTCATTTCTGGCTGGATAATGTTTATTTTTTAAAAATAAACTTTTTTTAAAACATTTTCTCTGTCCGAATATTTTTTGCGTTCACTGTATGTATATATATGTATATGTAAGAATAAAGAATACGGGCGTTAGGAGTCAGGCGCAGAAGACGTCCTCTATTATGAGATAGATGCCTAATATAAGATACACTCACAATTTCTTACAGTAGTAAAATCTCACTCCAAGAGAGTAAAAATGCAACCACCCTTGAAAAAAAGTAAAAATATTTTACTTCTTGAAAAAGTGTGATAATTTTCACCCCTTTTAGAGTGAATTTTTACTTCAAAAGAGTGAATCTCACCTTTTTTTTAAGTGAAATTTCACTCCTTTGAAATGAAAAATCACTCCTTTGAAGTGAAAATTCACTCTAAAAAGAGTGAAGATCGTCACTTTTTTTCCAGAAATGAAATATTTTTACTTTTTTTTTCAAAAGTGATTGCATTTTCACTCTCTTGGAGTGAAATTTCACTGCACGAAATTTAGAGTGTAGCAGCGTTTCTGCTAAATTAATAAACGCTATCTATCTAGATTTGGAATATAGTTTTTTGAACTTTGATTTTATTTTTTTTAAAAGGAGTAGTACGACAACGTTTGAAAGAAATATTATGTTTGTAATCGATGCAATTTAAAGATTTCATACATTTTTTTGAAAAAATTATATACCTGCATTGAATAAAATACAATTTTATAATACCATTATTTTATAAATAAAAATTGTATAACAAAAACATGTATGAATCCTTTAACATCTAAATTTTTACTTATATACAGGGTGGGCCTTTTTGATCGATCCACCCAAATATCTCCAAAAGTAAGCGCTATACAAAAAAATTGTTTAAACAAAAGTTATTCAGGACAATGTGGGTCATCTTTCTACATTATTGGTTTTGATCTTAAGGTGAATTTTTAAGGTTATTTGAAGGTCAAAATAATTTTTTTAAATAAGAACCCCTATTTTCGGATTCGGAACGGGAAATTTTATGTCAGAAATGATAGTTTGATAATTTGCTGAAGTGACCTTCAGAAGGTCAATTGTTGAAAAATCGTCCAGAAGCTGTTTTCTTCAGACTTTAGAACATTTATGGGTGAACAAATGTTTTAGTAGGTTTGAAGACCAACGACCTTGGCTATCTTGACCTTGAGGTCAAATTTAAAGATTATTAGAAGGTCAAAGTGATTTTTTAATGAAAAACCTTACTTTCCTTGCTAATCTTATTTTTAGCGTTACCCAGAAACAACGATGTGGACGTAGTTCCTGTTTCCTTTGGGGTGCTTGTTTACCGTGAGTCCCCTTGCCTCTCACGATTGGGGTGCTCGTTCACCGTGAGTCCCCTTGCCTCTCATGATTGGGGTGCTTGTTTACCGTGAGTCCCCTTGCCTCTCACGATTGGGGTGCTTGTTTACCGTCAATCCCCTTGCCTCTGACTTTAACCATATTAAAGCAAGTGTTCAAAGTTGCCTCCATTAGCTTCAAGACACAAATTTACACGCCTTTGGAAATGTTGCACAGTCCTTAGCAAAGTTTGAGATTACAACGCAGGCTCGACGAATACGGTCTACCATGTCTTCCCTGGTTGTTGGCCATTGTGTAAAAACATCTTTTAAGAAGCCCTATAAATAGAAATCGGGAGATGTCATATCTAGTGAGCACGGAGGTCAGTTAACTGGACCTCCTCGTCCAATCCACCTCTCATTATAATTATCATTTAGAAATTCGCGTACTATTAGCGCAAAGTGGGGTGCTGCATCTAGCTGTAACCACATTCTCTGCCGTATTTCTAAATCGACATCCTCCAAGAGCTCTGGCAATCGATCCCTAAGCAATTCCAAATAGGTATATCTATCGACATTTTCCTCAAAAGCGCAAGGTCCGATCAGGTAACCGTTTATTATACCACACCATACGATAACGCTCCACCGATGTTGATGGTCCACAGTCCTGTGCCAGTGGGGATTTTCATTGGACCAGTTGTGGCAATTGTGCCTATTCAGTTGACCATCACTGTTAAATGTAGCCTCATCAGAAAACATCACATACCTAAAAAACTTAGGATCATTTTCTATCATTCTTAAAGCACACTGGCAAAACTCAATACGCATTTCAACGTGATTTGGCTTTAATTCCTGAAGTAAAGTTATGTGGTATGCATGATATTTAGGATTTCTCAGAATTCGTAAAGCCGTTCTTCGTGGTATACCAATTTCCCTTTCAATTCGGCGACTGCTAATGTGAGGATCAAGATGAATAGCTGCTAGGACAGTCATAACACGAGGATCAGTTTCGTTGTATTCGTGGCGTTTGCGTTCACGAGTCAGATGTCCACCGCGAGCTCTTTCAGTTAATCTGCGTATTGTCATGTGATTAGGTCGTCTCCTTAAAGGAAATCTTTCAACGTACAGCCGTGCCGCTGCACGGTAGTTGTTGTGACATTCTCCTAAAACCATTACCATATCAATAATTTCATTAGGAGGATAATCAGCCATAATGAAAATTTTAATTCAAAATGAGATTACTTTGTTAACTTTTAATCTCTATTTTAATTGAAATAAAATGAAAATAAGAAAATCTTGATACTAACAAAACTCAAGAAATAATGAACAGCCAACGTTCCGCGGAGTTCCTCCGAATGATAAAAATCGTATAACATAACTTTACTTCAGGAATTAAAGCAAAATCACGTTGAAATGCGTATTGCCAGCTTTAAGAATGATAGAAAATGATCCTCAGTTTTTTAGGTATGTGATGTTTTCTGATGAGGCTACATTTAACAGTGATGATCAACTAAATAGGCACAATTGCCACTACAGGTCCAATGAAAATCCCCACTGGCACAGGACTGTGGACCATCAACATCGATGGAGCGTTATCGTATGGTGTGGCATAATAAACAGTTACCTGATCGGACCTTATGCTTTTGAAGGAAATGTCGATAGATATAGGGGAAAGTTGCTGAATGCGTACTGGTCACCTAAATCGTACCTCGTCGATATTTCATTATTACGTAATATAAGCAACATTTAATGACAAAAATATGAACTATAATAAATGAAAAATGAGTAATGTAGACAAAAATTCAACAGGCTATACCTTATTTTGTGCGTGCAAACATTTTAAAAAATATAACAAATGTTAATTTTTGATCAATTTATATAGCCGATAGTAATGTAATGATATAATTTTATTCTGAATTGTTATATTTTCACAAAAGAAAGTTTA
>NW_017295542.1:246297-247181 GCF_001594075.2 Trachymyrmex cornetzi
GGTTGCCTAAATCGGACCTTTTGCAGCATGTTGCAAAAAGACTCCCAGTGAATTAATTTGATATTGATAGAAGATAAAACGTGTAATAATAGGTACTTGAAATATCAAAGTACAATTTCTAATCTTCATTTGCATACAAATCAGTTCTAAATGAAAAATATAATAAAAAATACGTTAAGTGGTACGCATTCAGCAACTTTCCCCTACCTATTTGGAATTGCTTAGGGATCGATTGCCAGAGCTCTTGGAGGATGTCGATTTAGAAACACGGCAGAGAATGTGGTTACAGCAAAATGCAGCACCTCACTTTGCGCTAATAGTACGCGAATTTCTAAATGATAATTATAATGAGAGGTGGATTGGACGAGGAGGTCCAGTTAACTGGCCTCAGTGCTCACCAGACATGACATCTCCCGATTTCTATTTATGGGGCTTCTTAAAAGATTTTGTTTTTACACAACGGCCAACAACCAGAGAAGACATGATAGACCGTATTCGTCGAGCCTGCGTTGTAATCCCAAACTTTGCTAAGGACAGTGCAACATTTCCAAAGGCGTGTAAATTTGTGTCTTGGAGCTAATGGAGGCAACTTTGAACACTTGCTTTAATATGGTTAAAGTCAGAGGCAAGGGGACTGCGGTAAACAAGCACCCCAATCGTGAGAGGCAAGGGGACTCAAGGTAAACAAGCACCCCAATCGTGAGAGGCAAGGGGACTCACGGTAAACAAGCACCCCAATCGTGAGAGGCAAGGAGACTCACGGTAAACAAGCACCCCAATCGTGAGGGGCAAGGGGGCTCACGGTAAACAAGCACCCCAAAGAAAACAGAACTTACTACGTCCACGTCGTTGTTTCTGGGTAACGCTAAAAGTAAGATTAGCGA
>NW_017295542.1:247233-252251 GCF_001594075.2 Trachymyrmex cornetzi
AAAAAAATCACTTTGACCTTCTAATAACCTTTAAATTTGACCTCAAGGTCAAGATAGCCAAGGTCGTTGGCCTCCAAATCTACTAAAACATTTGTTCGCCCATAAATGTTCTAAAGTCTGAAGAAAACAGTTTCTGGACGATTTTTCAACATTTGATCTTCTGAAGGTCACTTTAGCAAATTATCAAACTATCATTTCTGATGTAAAATTTCCCGCTCTTTCCGAATCCGGTGTCGAAAATAGGGGTTCTCATTTAAAAAAATTATTTTGACCTTCAAATAACCTTAAAAATTGACCTTAAGGTCAAAATCAATAATGCAGAAAGATGACCCCCATTGTTCTGAACAACTTTTGTTTAAACAATTTTTTTGTATAACGCTTACTTTTGGAGATATTTGGGTGGATCGATTAAAATTGCCCACCCTGTATGTAATAATTCTTTAGTAATAAAATAATCTGAACGTTGCGTTTTTAGTTTGCCACTCTATCTTTCTTCATAATGCGTTTCTTTAAAAAACTTTGACACGTTAATTTTAAAAGTCATTTAAATTCTAACATTACTAAATCACTAATTAGTATAGTTATCTACTATACCAATTAGTATCACTTCATATTAATTTTCGAACAATTGCTTTTCTCGAATATTTTCCGAAACAAAATAAATGAAATAATTTAACAATAGCTACGTTCAGCAGAAAACACAATTTTTAAATCGTAAGATTCATAATATGAATGGCTCTTGCGCTTAGGTTTTCTTAGAATTCGAATGTATAAACCAATGATAAAGAATTTTACATTAATTGCACAGCTGCTTTTTCTGCAGAACGCAGCCATATAATCAATATTCTGAAATCTTGTAAATAATAAAACAATATTGATGTTTTCTGTTTTTCGTCACACTGGCAAATAACTGTCGATCCCATGAGTAAAAAACTTTCCATATACACATATCACAAGTTCCACAGTGCTGTGTTCACAGTACAAAATATCTCATCATCAACACCAGTGCGATCAATCAATTAAGGATTAAGCAGAAGATATCTAATTAGTCAGCTTTTTCCTCCTTTCTCTTCTATTCTTTTCATTGCCTGTAATTTAAAACAACAAACAACAAAATAATGTTCACTAAAATATTTAAAAATATTACAACATAAATTCATATGAATGTATGTTGTAATATCGAAATTTTCACTTTTTATATAAGTAAAATGATTCTTTAATAATAAATAATCTTTAATAATAAATAATTTTCAGTTTCCAACTTTAATTTTGATCTTTCTGAAATTTCATTGTATTCCAAATATCTTAAATCAACAAATTAATTTTATTAAGTCTTTAAATTCTAACACCATTAATTAAATTATTAATTACTATAACACTAGTGACATTATTAATTACTATAACATTAATTAAATTATTAATTACTATGACATTTCATTCAGAAACGATCTTTTCTTTCGAAAATTTTGGGAACGATAATGTGAACATTGTAAAATAAGAAAAATAATGTAACAATGTAATATAATCGATATTGATTGAAAATATTTTGTAAATAAAAATGTGATAATATTTATAAAAATATAATAGAAACTTATATGAATTTTAATATCAAAAATTTTTAATTATATATATAATAACTCTTTAATAATATATAACACTGTGCGATAGCATTTTTCACATATGAAAAAATCAAATTGTCCGTGAAAGTAGAGATAAAATCTAGTACCAGCGTGCGTTTCGTTTGGCGATATCAAATCACTTGTGTTTTTTGTGCGCATTTGAAGAGGAAATCATTTCGTCTGCGGCGCAAGATCAAATTTTGCGATTGTCGGAAAATTATATATTTCCATGTAAAATTGATCTTTGAACGAGAAAGCGATCAAATTAAAGCGATTGGAGTGAAGAAAAATGGTGAAAAAGTGCATTTTTAATCGGAAATTGCTTAAATTTCTCCTTTTTTTGGGCTATTTATGAGCAAAATGGTGAAAAATGCATTTTTAGTCAAAAATCGCTTAAATTTTTCCTTTTTTTTGGTCTTTTTTTCTTTATGAACATTAATGAGTAAATGTATTTTACATGACTTTATTTAAAAGTTACACTTATTCGTTTTTCTAACAAAATAAAGGAAATTAAATTTAAAGTTATCAAAGTTAAATTTTAAAGTTAAAAAATTTTTCAGTTGAATGTACTAAAAAAACAATTATTTCGTGAGAAAACATAAGCGTTTGCTTTGGCGTTTATACTGATCTTGTGTATGGCGGCAAATCGATACCAGCAGTATTCGTTAATGTGGCGAGAGTCTTTTTCTTTGGAGCGTTGTTCGATTGTAGTAATATTTTGATGGAAATGTTCGCTGTATTAATCATTAAAATCGCTCAAGCTGTCGGGAAAGAAATCCAAATAATTGTACAAAAAATAGATTTTCAACGTGTTGATTCCTATTTTTGCACTAAATATTCATTTTTACGTAAATAGGAAAATAAGAGATATAACCTCCAATGGTCTTGATCTTGATAAATATTGTCCTGGACATGATCCTGAACAACATTTAAGAGGTTTTAGCCGTCGGTCGGACACTTTGCGTAATGCTAATGCCAGCGGTACTGTAACTTTCAAATCTTGTAACTCGAAAAATATTTAAAAATAACTTTATGACAGTGTTTTGAAAAGTTCTTGACCACCAGTTATTAGATTCTGGCATAAAAAATAGGGGATTTCATGAAAAAAATCGATTTAACCTTGACCTGGCCATGACGACACCCTAGGTTAAGCTGACCAGATCAATGAATATAGATCATTTAAGACCCTACAATTTTCATAGTAAACAATTCTTTCGGAAATGATTAGTTTTCGAGATATTTCATCAGTCCGGGACTTTTTATTTACCCTACATAATTCAATCGTAAACATTTTTTATAAATTACACTACAATAATACGTATGTACAAGGTGTTGCAGATACATACTAGGCAGTACGACGGGTTGCGCGGCAAATTTTGCATGGCCAAGCGTGGTTTAATAGACAATGCCAGTGACTTTATACATTATACATTAACAGTGACTTTATATTATAAAGTTTATATTATAAAGTCACTGTCATTGTCTATAAAACCGCGTCTGCCTACGCAACCCGTCATACTGTCTAGTATGTATCTGCAACACCCTGTATGTATTTCAACAAAACAAAATGAAATTTTTTAATTGCGCCAACTGCGAAAAGAATATATATTTTCTTGCAACATATACTAATGTACTTTATATTTATATGAATTATTATTTAATTTTTATCGAATAATATCCAAGTGATAGTATCTTTGTATTTCCATTCACCTATATTAAGCCGGCTGGACCAAATGAGCAGAAGCAATCCAGATTAAATTTTTTAGTACTCATTTTGTACTAATTTGACCACCAATAAAAATTTTGTATTCTGTGCCGTTTTGAAAAAAAAAACGTGACGCTGCTAGCTTAATAAGCTAGTAGGACCACATAAAGAGAAGAAAAAAAAGAAATAAAGGTACAAATGAAAAAAACAAAAGGACTATTCCCAGTTTGGGCCCCGGTTGAACAGCATTGAGACCTGGCTAGGATTGTAGAGCATAAAAAAAGGATTAAAAAGTTTCATATGCACAACTTTGTAGCTATAGCTATTCAAAGTTCGCTATTATAACTATGTATTGTGAACCATGTAGGACTGGTTTTATTCGATTTCTCGAATCATCTAGTATCTGGCCTATGTCCAATCTTAACAAAGACAACTAAAACCTTTTTTGGACCCCAAATGAATAGTTACAAATGATATATGTTAATCGATGAAGAGGGGAGAGAGACACTCAAAGTATGAAACAAAAGGTTTTAATTGCCTAATTGAAATGTGGCCAATATATGGTCTTATCTCTCTTCAGCTTCCTCATCGGAGCTCTCTAAAAGTAGAAAAACATCATTAACTGTTCTTGCTGGCATATAGATATCTTCGTCAAAGTGTTGAGAATATCCCAGATACCATATAATTGTCAACCGGATTAATGAACTGTAGCAAATACATTTAGATATTACTTCAATGTCTTTGGTACAATCCGTTACCGCCGTCACCATGGGGAGGTGCTCTGGACGCAGAGAAATTGGATAAGACTAGTGGTATATGATCATAATAGCGAATTTTGGATAGTTCTAGCACTCAGGAAACCTCTCCTACAAAGTTAGGCTTAGTTGGAATTTTTGATTTTCTTTTGATACCTTAAAATTTTAGGCATGTCTCAAAGTTGTTCATCCGGGGCCCAAATTCTCCTATAAAACTATATAGTCCTTTGTACTAATCTGTATCAACAAGAAAAAGTTAGTATATTGATCCATTCCTCGAAAAATAACCCCCGATTAAACTTAATCCTATTACGCTCAAGATATATAGTATCTTTCGCTATAAACAGAATCAAATACTCCAACAATCGAGAAGCTATAATATGTACCGCCAAGATATAAAGTTTCAGATTTTATATCCCCGCCGTTCCTTAGGAAACTACCCCTAACTCCTATTAGGCTTAAGAGTAAAGTTTCCTTCGCCATGTACAGAATCAGTCGGTACTCCTACAACCGAGAGGATATAATTTGTAATATTAAAATATAAAGTTTCAGATTTTGTACCCCCGCCGTTCCTTCAGAAACTATCCCTATTAAGCTCAAGAGTAAAGTACAAATTATAGCCTCTCGATTGTAGGAGTACCGACTGATTCTGTTCATAGCGAAAGATACTATACATACTAAAGATACTATCTTGAACGTAATAGGATTTATCCCTTTTAGTTTAATCGGGGGTTGTTTTTCGAGGAATGGATCAATATATTAACTTTTTCTTCCTGATACAAATTAGTATAAATTCAGTTCTTTCCATTTGTACTTTTGTTTCTTTTTTTTTTCTTTTCTTTATGTGGTCATTGTAACGTCCGCCAAAATTTGCGCGCAGGCGAACGTCACTCTTAACGACGCCAGACGCGTTGCCGTGGCAACGCGAACTGTCGCGAC
>NW_017295542.1:253337-253568 GCF_001594075.2 Trachymyrmex cornetzi
TTCCGGTAACTGTTGACAGGTCAACCCCCTTTCCCGCTCAGCACCACCACTTCTAACAGTATAAAAGAGCACACCAAAGACGGAAAATCGCTTAGTTTCACTTAGTTTCGGCTTAGTTTTCGGCTTAGTTCCGACTTCGTACCGATTATTATAGTCTCTGCTTAGCTTAGTTTTCGACTTAGTTTTCGGGTTAGCATCATAGCTAGTCGTTCGAAGTTTTTGATCAGTGGA
>NW_017295542.1:254182-256095 GCF_001594075.2 Trachymyrmex cornetzi
CGCCGCGTCCGAGGGGCATCCGCACTCGCGCGCCCCGGACGTGACAGTCATGCTAATTTAATATTATTATATTATTATATATTTATTGGTGGTACAAATTAGTATAAAATGAGTACTAAAAAATTGAAAACGTCCGGATTAATTCTGCTCATTTGATCCTGCCGGTTTAATAGAGGTTTTCCATTCAAGGATTGTCATATTCCAATTCAAGTGATTGTATTCTTATTTTTTAAATAAATAATGAAATTATTTTAACTTTAATAAATAAAATTCAAAGTATAAATCCAAAGTATAAAATCCAAAGTGGTACTGTCTTTATATTCTTATTTTTAATATTACTGTTAAAAAATCTTTCTATTTTAACCCAAGTGGTATATAATTAAATTTAATTAACAAAAAGTGAAAGTGATACGTACCTTTATCTTTCCATTCAAGAGTCTTTTATATATGCAATGAAATAAAACATTTAATCTCGAAAAAATAAAGACAAAGCAGCACAAAATATTACATAAAGAAATGAATAAGATATAAAATAATATGGCTCAATCAGAGTAAATAAATATATATAAATGGAAGGGTTACGAGCCAGATTAAAAACAAATTAAGAACATTTAATATTTAAAAAATAAATATAAAGAAGTACAATAACAAACGTTTCGACGCCGATCGGTTCATTCTCAATGTTAAAATCAATTTAAAAAATTAAATTACAAAAGTTATAAAGTATTAAAATTTAAATTATTGCTGAAACACATCGGATGTTCCTGTATTTCTTCTTAGATGTGTGTGATCCATTAAAACTTGTGACGTTAGAAGTTGAATGCGCTTAGTATTCTGTGATTGCTCTACTATAATAATAACTTCAATTTCTTCTTTGTATTGGCCCAAACTTGGGCCAATATAAAAATTTTACCTAGGCCCCGCATTGGTCTTCAAACTTGGGCCAAGTCAGTGATGGTATACGGGTCGCTTTTCGTGCGCATGCGCGGCGTATGCGCTTTCAGTGAAGTATCTAATATGAGTAAGGAGTGCTGTAATCACCCATCAAATATAATATAATATATATTTTTAATTAATACAAATTTAACGTTAAGAATAGGCTGAAAATAAGCTGGAAAAAAGGAAAGATAAAAATAACTTTATAAATACAATATTAATAATAACCTATAAGACACATTATTCTTAGAATGTTATATGAATATTAAAAAGGGTAAATAATATTCATACAATATTCTAAAAATATTGTGTTTATAGGGAAATAAATAGATTTATACTTACCTAAAACATTTCTAACCTCCTGTCTCCTGCCTCGGTTGAGCCCGCCAAAACTAGACTTTTGCGCCCATAACTCAGACGCCCACGACCCAAGAAGACGAGACTGAGCCGGCTAAAGCGACTAGGCCAGCGCGAGACACCATTGGTTCACGTGACTCTACCGATGCGCGTGCGCAAGAAAAGCGGCCCGTATACCATCACTGGGCCAAGTTTGAATTGTCACGTTTTTTTTATCTAGGCTCCGCATTAGCATCCAAACTTGGGCCAATATAAGATTTTTATCTAGGCCCCCACATTAGCATGCGTCGAAAGGCACGATAACGAGCTCGTTTCGAGGATATGTAGAGGCCCGAG
Organism: Trachymyrmex cornetzi; assembly: GCF_001594075.2. Classification (NCBI taxonomy): domain Eukaryota; kingdom Metazoa; phylum Arthropoda; class Insecta; order Hymenoptera; family Formicidae; genus Trachymyrmex; species Trachymyrmex cornetzi. The sequence goes on from NW_017295542.1 coordinate 255,812, forward strand.
GAAGAGCTCGCTCTAATTCTCTGCGGTGGTATATGCAAAGGCCCAAAGGGCTCAACTTCACTGGTTACACAAAAATGATCTTGCACTTGAGTTAGAGGCCAGAGGAAGAGCTCACTCTAATTCTCGTGCGAAGATGTCAATCGCTCCGCGAGTGGTCTTATTAGTATAGACGCTGGACCTGTCTTGTGTACGGGCGGGCGTTTGGCCGCGCGGTCTTCACGCGACGGCGGTCGTAAGCGTCGGGTGCCAGTGCTGGCGCGCGCTACGCGCGCGCCCGGACAGCG
>NW_017295542.1:256249-256522 GCF_001594075.2 Trachymyrmex cornetzi
TATTATATATTTTTGTTAGTTTTTAATAGATCAGGTTTACATCCTAATAATAATAAACCTCCAAGTATTTATATTTTATTATTTTTATTATTCTTAATGATTTACATTATAAGCAACAAACACCCAGCGTAACTTATAGCTCTTTGTTTTTATATTATTTTAAATAATTATTAGATCATTGTAAAAGTTCGTGCCCAATTCGTTATTCAAAATTCAAACAGTTTTTTAAAAATACACGAAATTTAAATTTTAAAGTTTAAGAATTCTATTGTT
>NW_017295542.1:257020-271414 GCF_001594075.2 Trachymyrmex cornetzi
GTCAAAGCCATTCTGGTATTATAATCGTGATACTTACGAAAGATATCTGTGACAATTGTGGCCACATTGGACGTTCAGTTCTTGTTTGACATTTATTTGTGTCATTTTGTAAAAATGGAAAAATTTGAATATCGTGCTATAATTAAATTCTTGCAATCGAAAGGCAATACGTCTACGCAAATTAAAGAGTTGGACGCTGTTTACGGGGACTCTACCCCATCATTTGCCACCTCTTACATCTCTTGAAAAGATGGTTAGCTGAATTTAAACGTGGTCGTACCAGCTTAGCTGATGATGAGCGTTCGGGACGGTCAACAACTGCGACCACCACATCTGCCCCATCATTTGCCACCTCTTACATCTCTTGAAAAGATGGTTAGCTGAATTTAAACATGGTCGTACCAGCTTAGCTGATGATGAGCGTTCGGGACGGTCAACAACTGCGACCACCACCGATAACATCGAAGAAATTCATCAAATGATAATGGACAACCGTCGAATTAAGATTAGGGAGATAGCAGAGGCTGTTGGCATATCAAAAGAACGTGTTTGTCATATATTGACTGAAGAATTAGGCATGCGTAAGTTAACCGCGCGTTGGGTGCCGCGCTTGCTCACTCTGAATCAAAAACGCATTTAAATGAACATTTCTAAGGCCCTGTTGGAGCAGTTTAAGCAAAACGAGTCGGATTTTTTGCGTCGATTAATAACGGTTGATGAAACTTGGGTCCACCACTTCACTCCTGAAACGAAAGAACAATCAAAACAGTGGACTGCGAAAGGTAAACCTGCTCCGAAGAAAACGAAGACGGTTTTATCGGGAAAGGTGATGGCGACTATTTTTTGGGACAGTCATGGAATTGTGTTGATCGACTATCTTGAAAAAGATAAAACAATAACAGGGATGTACTACGTATCATTGCTTGACAAGCTGAAGGCAGAAATTGAGGAAACATAACCGCATTTGAAAAAGAAGAAAGTGCTGTTCCATCAAGATAACACACTGTCTCACACTTCGGCGGTCGTTATGGCAAAAATCCACGAATTGCGGTTCGAATTAATTGACCATCCACCGTATTCACCAGATCTGGCCCCCAGCGACTTTTTTCTGTTTCCTAGGCTCAAAGTTTGGCTCGGAGGACAGAAATTTTCATCGAACGAGGTCATCGCATCCGTAGACGCCTATTTTGCCAAGCAAGACGCTCAGTATTATTTGAATGGATTAAAGGGGTGGGAGCATCGCTGGAAAAAATGTATCGACTTAAAAGGAGACTATGTGGAAAAATAAAATTGAATTTGACCGAAAAATTACTTGTTTCTATGTTGGGCTCAAAACTTTTCAGACGACCCTCGTACATTTCTATTAGAACACAGATTAAAAATATAATACTATTTATTAAAATAGCTTATGATCCAGATAGTAAATCGTCACCAAATTTGGTGTACTACTTTTAAATGCGATTTAGAATAATCTATAATTTTTTCATAATTTTCTAATTATTTTGCAAATATGTACAAAACATCCTTTAAGTTTTTCTATAAAACCGTTTTTTAAAAAAGTCCCTACGTTACTGAGTTATTGCAAATTAAATAAAAAGATCATTTTGACAATTATTGCTCCGTCAAAACCATCGCAATTCAAAAAACAGATTCTTAAATTTATTGTATCAGACAGAGCAAAGTTCCAGATTAATTTTATTTTTAACAAAATTGCAGGTGTTTGAATTTTGAATAATGAATCAGGCACGAACTTTTGCAATGATCCAATAGTTTTTAAATAAAAGAATGGGATTAAATTTTCAAATATGTAATGCAAAAATAAAATATACTTTCATAAAAGAAATCAACAACAATGAACCGAATTCATATCTACACACGATCATCGAAGACATCCAAGAATTTGAGAGGCAGGCAATAAATTTTCAAGAATCTATATTACAAGCTGATATTTATGGTGAATTAGAAGAAAATGTCACATTATTAATGAAAACAGATGACAATAATGAAATAGAATTACAAGCTGATCTTCAGAGTGAAGCAAAAGAAAGTATCACCATGTTACCATTAAACACAGATGACAACACAGATGAAATTGAAGCATTAAGATCATGAGCTATCGAGGAAAACATCAGTTCTTCATCTGTAGACACATTATTAAGAATTTTACGGAAAAGACTTATTCCAGAACTACCAAAAATTCGAGCACGGCTCGAATAGCCCTATTATTCATATCCTTGAATTATAGAAGACTTTATATGGGCTATCGCAATGAGAAATCATACATTAAACTGTTATCGGAAAAAAGTGGAGACCAATTGAGTCCTATACGGGCTGCAACTGGGCAAACATAAGTATAACAACCTTGGGGAAAATGTGGAATCCAAATTAGGCCCTATACGGGCTGTGACTAGGAAGACCTAAGTTAAACTATCCTAACTAGGCCCTAAATAGGCCCGAGTTTGGCAAACCTTTATTTTGGATGCCTCGGTAATGCCCATATGGGGCCTACATGGGCTGCGACTGGGCAAGCCTAAGTATAACTACCTTGGGGAAAATGTGGAATCCAAATTAGACCCTATACGGGCTGTGACTATAGGAAGACCTGAGTTTAACTATTCTGACTGTACCGTAAATAGGTTCGAGTTTGGCAAACCTTTATTTTGGATGCCTCAGTAATGCCCATATGGGGCCAGTATTAAAGTATGGAATGTCCGGACAGATTTCCACACGAGAACTAATCTGTTAACCGAACAATTTAACAACTTTTAAGAATCAGATAAAAATAAATTGATGATCACACTGATTGTTACAATATATGATAGTTACAATTAACAACACCTACTTAAAAATAAAAATCAGATGGAATGAAATTGACAATTGTACTGATATATAAATGACCGTTACAGTTACAGTTAACAATAAATTCAATTACAATATTAGGTTTGCATTTGTCAGAATAAATTAGTGCCTATCAAAATACGAACATATACATATATACCTTATTTAGTCAAACTGATGTGAGTCAAACGGTAAAAAGAAAACGCAGTAGTTATTAAATCTAATCGAAGCAATAATGCCATATCACAACATAGAATAAGTACCTTAAACAATATCAGATAGTATCATGAGTTAAAATAATATAGTAAAGAGGACTAATTTGTTTTTAATCTGACTCGTAGCTCTTCTATTTATTTATATTTAAATGAATAAAGTTTACTGTTTAATTAACATTAAAATTACAATATTAAGGTCTAGGCAGCGCCGTTTTTTTATATAAAAAATTTTGTTTTAATAAAATTTTCTTATTTGGTGCTGCTTTTTGGCTTTAATCTTTTTAGACTAAATATACCAAATCCAGGCGAGCTACAGATTCTTTAAACAATGTGTAAGGGAACTTAGTACTCATCGCGAGCGTCGATCCGGATAAACTGATTGTTTTTCATGTGTCAGAGTTAGCAACAAATTCGGAAATAAATATATTTCGTATAGTATATATTACAAGGAACATTTTGGTACCAAAGTCATGCGAGCAACAAATTTTACACATGTAACTTTTTTAGTCATGACGCTGGAACGCCTAACATTGTAGTTTTGATTATTTATAGATATTTGTTTAACAATGTGATTTTTTCGGTATGTTTTTGCATTATCTTGGAGCAACAAAAAAGCAACAAAATCTGGTGTACTTGATTTTTTGGTATCGCAGCTCTGTATATAGTTTTATGAGGGGTCCAGCTTGCCATTAACCTGAATCGCCCCTTCCCCCATTTTTTTGCAGCTAAATGGTTGGAGCAACAAAATTCGCTCTAGAGCAACAAATTAGCAACAAAATCATACTAAATTTTTGACCGTGTCCCAATTCGATTTATGCTGGTAGAAGGTCCAGGTTAATAGGAATATAATACTAGTTAAAGCAGTTTTACTATCCAATATGTAGGTCAATTCTTTACAAAAAACTTTGTATCAATATTAAAAAAGTAATTATTCATTTTTTTATTTGTTAAATTACGCAGTGCTCACGTGTAATATAATAGTGTAATATAATTACGTGTAATATAATTACGTGTAATATAATTACGTCTCTGTAAAGTACTTATTTTTATGTTACTTATGAAGTTAAATAATTAAAAATGTATCAGTCATGAACGTGTACAAAAATATGAGCAAAGAAAAAAAACCTTGAAAAATTTATAGTTTATAGTACGTAATTTTGTTGCAAATATTTCAAGAGAGGTGAGAGAATAGGATTAACACACAGGCAATGGATTTCAATTACCAAAAATTGTACGTATGCATACAGCGGTTTGAGTAAAATATACTGTCAGTACCTTATTCCCTGTTATTATTACATGTGCTTTTGTGTTCAGACACTTATACTTCTTGGACAATTCAAGAGAATTACGATAGCAATAGAAATAACACAGGAATAACCCATCAGAAACCGTGCATTCCAGTATAAACGGTTTGTCATAGGTTATGCTCGTATTATTTCTATCGCTATTTCCTCACATTGTACAAGGAATTCGTGTATATAATTTATATTACAATTCTAATAATAGCTCATAAATAACTAACGATTAATCAGTAAGAGCATATAAGCCAGCAGTGGGAAAAACATTAGTTGTTAAAAATTTTAATTTAACAATAAGATATAATAAATATAATTGTTAAACGTTTTATTCTACTATTAGATCATTTCCAATAACATTAGTTTTTAAATCGAACAAATTAAACCTAATTACATATACATATATGTATATATATATATATATATATATATATATGTCCAACCATTATCATTATAAATTACGCTTAATTTCTATATGGCAAATCGATAAATCGATAAATAATTAAAAATTGTGATGAATTCGTTCACGTTTTTCGTCTTATAGTCGATGATATGTTAGAATTATAGGTCAATCAGATGCTTTCTATTATATGCATCAAATTTTTATACTTATTTAGATGTCAGATCTCAACAATAAGCATGTTTTGACAGTCATATACAGGGTGACCCATTTTAACTTAGACAGCCAAATAACTCGAAACATCGCGATTAAATAAAAAAATGTTTAAAACAAAAATTGTTGGATATGAAGGGGCTGATTGAACTATGACCTTGACAATGACCTCGACCTTCATTTTCAAGGTCATTTGAAGGTCAAGGTCATTTTTTAAAATGGGAAGCCCCATTTTTCGTTGAATATTCTTGTAGCTTATCTCGAGAGCTTCCCAAAACAATATAATAAAATATTTTTTCATTAAGTACTTCTCGAGTTATAAGGCTCGAATGTTACAGTACCGCCGCCGACATTAGCATTACGCAAGGTATCCGACTGATGGCTAAAACCTCTTGAATGTTGTTCAGGATCATATCCTAGATAACATTCGTTAAGATCAAGACCATTGGAGATTGTTTCTCTTATTTTCATTTTTGCACTGAAAATTCATTTTTATGTAAAAATGAAGGACTACATTAAATTTCGAGCAGGAAAATAATATCAGAAACAAAGGAATTTGTTACTTGCAATAAACGATGAACGTTAATGGAATAAAAGTCAGTATTAATCGTTTCATATTAAAATTAACAAAGAAGTACTTTAGCAACAGCAATTATTATATCAAAAGATAACGTTATGTTCCGTACTTCCATTAGTATTAATCATTTCGTATTAATTAACGAAGAGATACTATAGCAGCAGCAATTATTATATCAAAAGGTAACGTTATGTTATGTTTGCACATATATGTGTGTAAATATATGTTGCAACAAAATATTTTTGTACACACACAATACTTGTTCCCATGTTTATGAAAACTTTTTTCTTTTATTTTCTTTTTTCTAATGTCTTAATGCGTATAGAACATGCATGATACAATATATAGTAAGCGACGAAATACAAACATGATTTGTAGATTGTAGATATATACGTGCGCGCACCTACACCTGACGCACTCACGCACGTACGCACACACACCACACGCACGCTCGCGTATACATGTTGCATAAATAAAATCAAGCACAAAAAATATTTTCTTATCTCTATTAAATCAACTCCAATAAATTGGTCCTGTGAAAAATTTAATAAATTAGAATAAACAGCAAAACAACCGTGTTGCAGTTTGTAAACAAAATATTGAAAAAATATAAAGATACAATAATAAATGTAATATGAAGAAATTAGCAAAAATTTTTTTAAATAATTCTGTGCAATACGAGAAAATTATCAAAACATTTATCAGCAATCATCGTAAAATGTTAGACAACAAATGTTAAAAATAACTCATAACCAGAGGCATTTTCGAGTTATAATGTGTTCTTATAGAAAGAAATACAATGGACATTTTACAGCTCGGCAAAAGCGAAGTTCTACCTGGGTGTATAACCGTTTTAGATGTAAGGGGTTCCATTGTGGAGGCACTTCTCTCGGCCTGCCTGCTGTTACTCGTTTGTTGGGGAAAGGTGTTCTCCGTATTTCTCTTCGTCTTTCTTCTTTCAACTTTTTCAATGAGTTGCGCTTCGTTTGATTTCGTCTCGAACACTTGCGCAAGATCATTATCGTAAATTTGCCCCCAGCTTCCCTCCCCTCCTCCCACTCTTTTTAACCTAGCACAGATGTTAAGATCAGGAGAAAGCGCAGTTTATTCTTCTACATCTATAATATAAAATATAGATGCTTTTTTTTGTTTTATCATTATCCATCGCTATTGCGATATCGCTTTTTCACCTTGTTCTGATTATGAACAACATCTATTTCAATTAAAAAAAATAAACATTTATAAAAGTAGCTTATAGTATTTTGTATATTAATGTAATTAGATGGTTAGATAATGAGAAGTATAGCGACAATAACAAAATCAAAGTAATAATTGATCAAATATTGGATGCAGAGAGCTCGTTCTACATCCGCATCTATCCATTGCTTTCTTCAAAATCATTATACTACATGCTACAAAAGGAGAAAAAAGAAATCCAATAGCATTCGTGTTCCAGATGGTGAGATTCAAGACCAGTTTCTAACGTCTTAAACGATTCGTTTCGAAACGGATTTTCGTCAACGCACATCCTTATATTTTACCATTATTCTCATATTTTTGAAACACAGTGAAACAATTACAAGTCAAATGACTAATTATAAAATATAAAAATATAAAGCCAAATATTTTTGAATGATAATATATGATTTTTTCATTGTCGATCCTTCTTTTTTATATTTCCTTCTTACAAGAAACTTTACGGTAAAAAAAATAAATGGTAGAAAAAAGATAGAACTCGTTCTCTTGAGGTTTCAAACTTTTATTCCTTTTGGGAAGGTTCTCTGGTAGAAATTTGTGCAATTTGACTGAACACTCAATCAATTACTATTTAGTATTACTAATTTTTCTTTATAATATAAAAATACTGTGTAGTAAATGAATATTATTAGTTAAAGCAATTTTATTATGCAATATGTGGGTCAATCATTTACAAGAGATTTTGTATCAATACTAAGAAAGTAATTGTCCATTTCTTGTTCAGTTAAATTATACAATATATACTAACGTGTAATATAATTACATCTCAATCTGTAAAATATATCTACTTACTTTTATACCTTTTTAATAAATTAAATAAAATCATAAAGACATAAAGATCCGTTATCAAACAAGGCGAAAAAGAGCGTTTATAAAATAAAGTTGCATGATTGCAACAATTGTAACGCTTCCTATATCGGACAGACAAATAGAACTTGAAAAACAAGAGTATCTGAACATTGAAATAACATTCGTAGAAGCACTGTAAATTATTCTGTCATAACGAACATGCGTTGCAATTATGATTTTAATTAGAAAGATATATTATAGAAATGGACAATGAAAGATTTCTTTAAAAACGAGGGATTTCAGAAATATTATCCAGATATAGGAAAATAGTTTAAATTTATAATCCGACACCGAATTTTTACATTACGCATACATTTCCATACTTAATAACAAGTTTTATATTTTCTGTTTAACGTGCTCTATTTACTTATTTGTAATTGTTTGTTTGAACCTTTGTATTCATATTTTTTCTTACGTATTACATATATCGTTCATTTTATTACTAACATATATGTATATGTTCTTTGTGAATCTGGCACCCGACTTTTTATAAATTAAAATATTTTATAAAAAAATAATAGTATTCCGTTTTTAGTTGTTTGTAGTAACAATAGTTTCGTTTGTAGTATCATATAACAAAAAATATAAAATTAAAAAAATGACTATCACCCGACTTTAAGGTAAAAAAATTGTTAATATATTTTGATTCAGAATCGTTTGTAGTTTATAGTGATTTTCGGATCGTTACGGCCTGGTCTACAATCAGTCGGAAGACGTTGTCGTATGTTGTGTCCATGCGCATAATCTTCATTTTTCGTATCGGTTATCGACGTCGGCGTCATTTGGATCAGGTTCCATCTTTTACGTCTAACGACATCCGACAAGCGTCAGCCGACTTGATTGTAGACGAGGCCTAATGGTTGTACTGTTTAAAAGTTACACCAAATTTACAATAAACAAATTACGTAACTTCGTCAATTTTTGAGATATCTCTAATCCGTTTGCGGTGTCTTCCTTAGAATTGTTTGTAGTTGTTTGTAGTAATTTTCCGATTGTTTGTAATTGCACTGTTTAAAAGTTACACCAAATTTACGATAAACAAATTACGTTAACTTTGCCAATTTTTTTGATATCTCTAATCCGTTTGCGGCATCTTCCTTAGAATCGTTTGTAATTGTTTGTAGTGATTTTCCAGTCGTTTGTAGTTGCACCAGATTAGAGATATTTCAAAAATTAGCAAAGTTACGTAATTTATTTATTGTAAATTTGGTGTAACTTTTAAACAGTGCAACTACAAACGACCAAAAAATTCTATTTACCTAAAGACGGTAAATACAAAAATTGCAACATGTTTACTACGGAGATACAAAACAGCACCGATTATATCAATAGATAAATTCGCAAGAGGTATGAGTAAGTCGATAGGTGAACTGTTAATATATAGAGCAACCTCTCTCCCCCCCCACTACGCAAACCAGTTACTCTATCGCGACGTAAAAAAATTGTAATTCTGAATGGTATAAAATGAAGAATCATCTCTCTCACGCAGCCACGTTTTAGACTAATTATCTTTAGGTCTCCTTAAAACTATCAAAAATTCTCGGAAATTTATGTAGAACTGTAAAAAGATTATTTTTTTTAGATGCTAAGAGGTTAACTTCACAGAGATATCACGTTATGTGTGACATTAATAAAAACATTTTGCTAATTTATTTCATACGATTGTACAGTTGTGGATTTCGGAATTCGGTCTTGCTCATAAGTGGGAACATACACTTAGACGGACCAAAACGAGGCCTAATTTTGTGAATTTTTTATGAAAAAATTGATAGAGAAGTCGGGTTTGTTCCATTGTAAAGATCATACTTTTCTTTATTTATCATTATAATTTTACTAAAAAATGATATAAAATGGAGTCGCTATTCAAATTTTTGTACATGTTTTACAAAACGGGGTTTGCAGTGACCATTTCTACTCGCACAAGACTCGTCTGAAAATAAAATGGCACAAGTTTTATAAAATTGAAACATAGATCTTGTACTTAACGTAGCCATTTTAAAAATATTTGTTTGAATAAAATGGCAGCTGATCAAAGTTAACATAACGATTTTTCACAAAAAATTTTCCTCATTTTTGGCTATGAAAAAAAAACTAAGCATCATAGGTAAAAAATCCTATGTCAAGAACTAGTTTTCAATGTGTAAAAAGTGAAAATTGATTGGTCGAGCCGTCTTTAAGACACAGTGGTCACGCGTTTGAAAACGTTTTAAGAAAAACGCGTTTGAAGTCTTTCAGTTTACGTTTCGTTGCTAACGTTTCAACCTTTTTAGTTCGTCCGGACAAGACTGCTTTCCAACCATCTCTATTTTTAAATGCTCTGAGACCTGTTATTGATAAGTACAAAAAAAAGAGGAAGACTCTTCTTGACCTGCACGAATTGAACCGTCCTACAGTGGTATTGATTTGAATATAGGCGATTGAAAATGAAATTTTCAATTTTTTCATTGAACAATAAATTTTTTGTAAAATAATCCCTATTTAGTGTGTAAAATTTTAAAAGTAACAGTATTTTTCTCAAAAGAAAATATAAAGTTATAATTAACAATAAAATTTGAAAAAGATGCTTTATCTTGCTTATACGGTTAAATTAATGAAATAATCAATACGACATTGAATAAGATATTTTAATCAATACTAGAAATGCCTATTACGGTCGAAACTGGATCTTCGTTGCTTTAAATAATTCAATCTTGAATTACTAATATATACTATATATGTACTTGCATATATACCATATTTTAGTCTTTTTCAAACTGCGCGCCGAATTATTTTTCCGGATTAAATAAACGCAATTAAAACTACTCTAGTAATCATGAATTAAATTAAATTGTATTGTTTAGATTACGTCGTCTGAAAGACGTTGTTTCCTTAGTGTACCAATTATTGCGAAGAATATTACTAAGGTCTCGGTGGTCTAATGGCTTAGGACGCTCGTACGGAATACAAGAGATCTGGGTTCAAGTCCCGGCCAAGGTAATATTTTTCGCAATAAATTTATTAACAGTTTTAATATATTAACATCTTTATAATATATGATGCTTGATGGTAGCATCAAATTATTAAATTGCTTGTCAATTTAATTCGCGATTACTAGAGTAGTTTTAATTGTGTTTATTTAGTCCGGAAAAATAATTTGGCGCGCAGTTTGAAAAAGACTATAATATGGTATATGTGCAAGTACATATATAGTATATATTAGTAATTCAAGATTGAATTATTTAAAGCAACGAAGATCCAGGTTCGACCGTAATAGGCATTTTAAATTTCCAGTATTGATTGTGTTTCTCACGTATACGGTCTAAAATTAATTAATTGTTCAGATATTTTAAACTAATAATATGCAAATTAAATTAGTCTTTTAAAGTTAAATTATTATTAAATTTACTTCTAAATAATTATTTCAATAAAAACAACTATTTTTTTTTAATAAACATAATTTGACTTTACAAAAAAAGGGCTTTGTGAACTTGGCACCCAACTTGCACAATATATATATTTTTTTTTCTGAAAGATCTTCGTATGTAGTTGAATGTAGTAACATTTATTTCGTTTGTAGTAGCGCAGAAACAAAAATATAGCGACTTAAAAATTGACATCCCCCGACTTTGAAGTTCAGAAATTTTAAGTATTGTTCCTTATAGAAAATCGTTTGTAGTGAATTGTAGTACAATTATTTCCGTTTGTATATAGTTGCACCGTTCGCGAGATATAGTTATTTAAACAATGTATAAAAATGAAATTTTTTAATTTTTAAGATATCTGAAATATTCGCTGGCGGGGATCGATTCAGAATCGTTTGTAATTGTTTGTAGTGATTTTGCTTTCGATTGTAGTTGATTGTACTACAATTCACTACAAACAATTTTCTATAAGAAACAATACTTAAAATTTCTGAACTTCAAAGTCGGGGGATGACAATTTTTAAGTCGCTATACTTTTGTTTCTGCGCTACTACAAACGAAATAAATGTTACTACATTCAACTACATAAGATCTTTCAGAAAAAAAAAATATATATATTTGTGGGGTATGTGAAGTTAGCACCCCAACTATAGTACTCAGGAGTTCTGAATAGAGTTCCCGTTTCTTTTTGACGAGACAAAGAGTTCTATATAATTTATAACAAGAGTTCCGCTTAATAAGTATTTTTAAACAATTTTTAAAAAATGGGGTGCTAACTTCTCATCGAAAATCGAGATCCAATAGTTCTGAGCGGCCCAATAGCTTCATTTCGTGAATACCTAGAGTTCCTGATAGATAAAAAAAATTTTTGAAAAATTAATTTTTAGATAGAATAATTCTGTCACATGTTAATAGTCATTCTGTCTATTTCGAAGAATTCTAGGCGATTAAAATCAATACAGACCCAAAAATAAAAGAGATATGTACTTAAAACAAAATTTGAAAAATTGGTTGCAAAAGCACATATCTCCTTATGTAGCCATCCAATCGAATTTTCACCTAATACTTTTCGTCAGGGCTCGTCGAGAACTGCCCAGTACGCCGATCAGAACTCCTGAGTACTCTCAAAATATTTTCGATGACCTTTCCCAAGTAGCATATCTCGAAAACCGTTCACCCAATCGCTTAGTCACCTGATACTTTTCGTCAGAGCTCGTCGAGAACTGCCCAGTACGCCGATCAGAACTCCTGAGTACTCTCAAAATATTTTCGATGACCTTTCCCAAGTAGCATATCTCGAAAACCGTTCACCCAATCGCTTAGTCACCTGATACTTTTCGTCAGAGCTCGTCGAGAACTGCCCAGTACGCCGATCAGAACTCCTGAGTACTCTCAAAATATTTTCGATGACCTTTCCCAAGTAGCATATCTCGAAAACCGTTCACCCAATCGCTTAGTCACCTGATACTTTTCGTCAGAGCTCGTCGAGAACTGCCCAGTACGCCGATCAGAACTCCTGAGTACTCTCAAAATATTTTCGATGACCTTTCCCAAGTAGCATATCTCGAAAACCGTTCACCCAATCGCTTAGTCACCTGATACTTTTCGTCAGAGCTCGTCGAGAACTGCCCAGTACGCCGATCAGAACTCCTGAGTACTCTCAAAATATTTTCGATGACCTTTCCCAAGTAGCATATCTCGAAAACCGTTCACCCAATCGCTTAGTCACCTGATACTTTTCGTCAGAGCTCGTCGAGAACTGCCCAGTACGCCGATCAGAACTCCTGAGTACTCTCAAAATATTTTCGATGACCTTTCCCAAGTAGCATATCTCGAAAACCGTTCACCCAATCGCTTAGTCACCTGATACTTTTCGTCAGAGCTCGTCGAGAACTGCCCAGTACGCCGATCAGAACTCCTGAGTACTCTCAAAATATTTTCGATGACCTTTCCCAAGTAGCATATCTCGAAAACCGTTCACCCAATCGCTTAGTCACCTGATACTTTTCGTCAGAGCTCGTCGAGAACTGCCCAGTACGCCGATCAGAACTCCTGAGTACTCTCAAAATATTTTCGATGACCTTTCCCAAGTAGCATATCTCGAAAACCGTTCACCCAATCGCTTAGTCACCTGATACTTTTCGTCAGAGCTCGTCGAGAACTGCCCAGTACGCCGATCAGAACTCCTGAGTACTCTCAAAATATTTTCGATGACCTTTCCCAAGTAGCATATCTCGAAAACCGTTCACCCAATCGCTTAGTCACCTGATACTTTTCGTCAGAGCTCGTCGAGAACTGCCCAGTACGCCGATCAGAACTCCTGAGTACTCTCAAAATATTTTCGATGACCTTTCCCAAGTAGCATATCTCGAAAACCGTTCACCCAATCGCTTAGTCACCTGATACTTTTCGTCAGAGCTCGTCGAGAACTGCCCAGTACGCCGATCAGAACTCCTGAGTACTCTCAAAATATTTTCGATGACCTTTCCCAAGTAGCATATCTCGAAAACCGTTCACCCAATCGCTTAGTCACCTGATACTTTTCGTCAGAGCTCGTCGAGAACTGCCCAGTACGCCGATCAGAACTCCTGAGTACTCTCAAAATATTTTCGATGACCTTTCCCAAGTAGCATATCTCGAAAACCGTTCACCCAATCGCTTAGTCACCTGATACTTTTCGTCAGAGCTCGTCGAGAACTGCCCAGTACGCCGATCAGAACTCCTGAGTACTCTCAAAATATTTTCGATGACCTTTCCCAAGTAGCATATCTCGAAAACCGTTCACCCAATCGCTTAGTCACCTGATACTTTTCGTCAGAGCTCGTCGAGAACTGCCCAGTACGCCGATCAGAACTCCTGAGTACTATAGTTGGGGTGCTAACTTCACATACCCATATTTGTGCAAGTCGGGTGCCAAGTTCACAAAGCCCAAAAAAAGGAATCAAAAAGAATTCACAAATGAGGATACATTATAGACATTAAATAATGATTTTTTAATTTCTTTATAGAGGATCTGCAGAGACTTGCAGAAGTAAGAATTATTAACTTTTATGTACACTCACACGCAAAAAAAATACGAAGAAAAACGACCTTTTCTGCTTCAATGATGAATAACTCGGTGAAAAAAAATCATACAGAGGTAGGGTAGATCGGGGAGTAAAGGGCCACTTTTGACATTTTTTGCTATAAAATAAAGAATATTTAACTCACACAGATCGTGTTGATATTTTTCGAAACTAGAATCCTTTGACTATAAAATACATACAAGAAAATATGCATATATACTCTTCATTACAAAGATATCGTAAATTTTACAGAGGAAGTCATTCGGCACTTCTTACCCCATATG
>NW_017295543.1:0-303 GCF_001594075.2 Trachymyrmex cornetzi
CCAAAACTGCTTAATTTTGATCAGAAGCAGCGTCGCATGAACATCACCCAAGACATGTTGAACAAGACGTCAATGATGATCCTGATCTGCTCAAAAGGGTTATAACTGGTGACGAAACATGGGTATATGGTTATGACGTCGAAACCAAAGCCCAATCATCCTAGTGGAAGAGCCCAGGAGAGCCAAGACCGAAAAAGGCACGCCAGTTCGTTCGAATGTGAAAGTTTTGCTCACAGTTTTCTTTGATTACCATGGCGTTGTGCATCAAGAATTCCTACCACAAGGTCGTACGGTAAACAAGGA
>NW_017295544.1:0-525 GCF_001594075.2 Trachymyrmex cornetzi
AAAGTTTTTGACAAATCTTTTACAATCTCAGAATCGTCCAATGAAAAATCGACCTGCTTAGATCAGAACTTAGAGGTTGAAGGAGTGGATGTACATAAAGTAGGATATTATTGCTTTTAAATTTGCCCTGATTCTCTATAGCGGTTTTATAAAGATCATCGATTTCACTCTTATTAGAAGTAGACCTCGTATTCATACCTGCCCCACAAAAATCGCACTTATCATCCCGGACGAGCCCCCAAAAATTTATTTTTGGTCTGTTACGTCCAAACCCTTGGAAAAATTTTAATTTGTTAGTGATCCTCTCGGAGAATGAAAGGAGCGGGAACGGTGAGGGTACTTGGAAGGACTGTCAGACTCTTTTCTCGCAGGAACCCGCACGGAGGCGAGTGCCGCAAGTCGAACGCAACCTTTTTGTGCTCGCTTTGGAATATGGGTCAACGTCCCGTAAGGACGCTTTGACACCTGTTTCCTACGAACGGTGCGGTCGTAGGTCCAAATTTTGAGTCAAGGAATCTAATCCTT
>NW_017295544.1:2972-3886 GCF_001594075.2 Trachymyrmex cornetzi
AAAAGTAATTGAAAACTTTATGTTTAGATTATTATTTACATTAACAAGGTTAACAAATAATACGCACATTTTATATTTAAAAAGCATAAAATATATAAATATAAAAATACTAAAAAAAAAATATAAAATATACAAAATTCCGAAAAAATATAAGCCGTTATTTAACCGTTATTTAAAATCGTTTATTTCAAAACCGTCATTTAAAAAACGCGAACGTGGCGTAGAGTAGACAGCGGCTGCTCCGCAATACAAAAACTCCCGGGTACAATCTCCAGAAGAAAATTTTCGTACGCTCGTAGCTCCTCTTGGAAGGCAACGGCAAACCACCGAGTAGTATATTAGCCCTGGAAATTTTCCGGAACATTCGTTGTTCGGAATCGACGTTAAACTGTAGGTCCCATGTGACTGTGTATAACCAGTGTGCGCATTGCAGGCATACGCGAGAAGCCATCATGCTCTTAAGATATCTCAAGAATTGGCAAAATTACGTATTTTGTTTATCGTTAATATGAGTTGTAACTTTTAACCGGTACACCTATAAACAACCAGAAAATCACTACAAACAACTACAAACGATTCTAAAGGATATGCGGCAAACAGATTTCGAATATCTTGAAAATCAGGGTTGGTAAAGACTAATGTTTTTTTTTAAGAATAAAACATATTATGTTTCTTCTTGAATATGTTTTTAATGCTTCAAATATGCTTTGAACAGTACTATAAAAAAAAACATATTTAAAACATATTAAAAACATCAATTAAGCATGTTTTAAACTGTTTAAAACATGTTTAAAACATGTTTTTTACCAATCCTGTTGAAAATTGCCAAAGTTACGTTTTTTGTTTATTGTTAATTTATCATAACTTTTGAACGGCTCAACTACAAACGACGGGAAAATCACTACAAACAACTA
>NW_017295544.1:4370-6114 GCF_001594075.2 Trachymyrmex cornetzi
GCAAAGATATATATATATATATATATATATATATATATATATAAATTAAATCAAATGTCACAACAAGGTGTAGTATATAAGATGTCGTGCCATGATTGTCATGCCAGTTATGTATGCCAGACAAAAAGGAAATTACAAACGCTTGTCCTAGAACACCGCTCGGGTATTAACAAAAAATCGGGATCACCATCTGTGATATCTAGCCATCGTATTGCTCACAACCATGAGTTTGATTGGAAAGGTGTGAGGATTTTAGATGTAGAACCCTTTTACAACAAGAGAATGATTTCTGAAATGATACACATAAAGAGGCAGGCGAATGGTTTAAATTTGCAGAATGACACGGTGTCCTTTCCTGACGCTTATCTTCCTATACTAGATCGCTTACCCTTCTCCTAGATTGTAATTGTTCCCCCTCTCATAATTGTATACGTCCTTCTTCCATCCGTACTTTCCCCTACTCTAGTTTGTCTTAGAGCGTCTAGATTGTTCTATTACGAATTAACGCTCATTTTGAACTGTCTGTTATATGTAAAAGAGCTCATTTTTTGGTTCGCTTATCATAAAGTACAAAGTGTGTCTTCCAACAAGCGACACAAATGACGGTGTGACACAATGGATCGTTACATCCTTGTTGTTTGTCAATGTTAAACAAAGATGACATGATCACTGTGTCGTATTGTGTCGCTTGTTGGAAGGCACACAAAGTTACGTCAATACTGGTCAATTATGGTGTGCACTCGAATTGAAGTAGATAGATATATATATATATATTTTTTTTTTATTAATTTTTTATTGTCGTAACTGCTTATTATAATGATTTCTTATTATTTATTATATACGTTTATACAGATAATTGTTACTTAAAAATTTTTTTTGCATATATATTTTTGTTATTAATTTTTTATTGCCATAACCGTTTATTGCAATGATTTTTTATTATTTATTACATACGTTTTATACATATAATTGCTACTTTCGATTTTTTTTATAATAATGGACACATGACTAAGTTAATGATGGAATTTTTGATGTATATAGTTTGATTTTTTATGGATTTCTAATATTACGTGCAGATTATTACAAAAAAAACTATCAGATTACGAATTTCAGATGTGTCTCTTGAGTTGTGAGTGCAGAGTTTGATTTTTATTGGATGTTATCATCTTTGAAGCAGTACACACAACGCTGCTAGGATGTATACCGCCGGATTGCATACATGTATCGTAATTAGTAGACAAATTTTTTAACATTAGTGTTGTATTACAGTCCGTACATATTCGAAGTTTTTAACGATTTGAAAATGACCTCGTGATAGATCGAAACGTTGTCTTGTTTATAATATTTTACATTGTGACTAATAATTTATTTCGACTCGTTTCTTTTATGTAGGGGAAAGTAGGCGAATTGTGCGCACTTAAGGGATATTTATTTTCTTGGGATAGTTTTCTAAGATCAAAGTGATATAACACATCGGTCAATAAGTCCCGAGGCAAATAAAGAAAAAAACATTTTTTTTGGAAATTTTTTTTTTATTCATCAACATAGTTCCTTTCAAGGTTGATACAATCAGTCCAACGTCTTTCTAACATTTCGATACCTTTTTTATAAAATGATTTCTCCTGACCTTGAAAATATGCCTCACATTCAGCAATCACCTCGTCGTTGGAGTGAAATTTTTTACCAGCGAGCCATTTTTTTAGTTGTGCAAACAGCCAATAGTCGCTGGGGGCCAGATCTGGAG
>NW_017295544.1:7105-8022 GCF_001594075.2 Trachymyrmex cornetzi
CAAAAAGAAAAAAACGGAATAGCTAAAAAATTTCTCGCGCGTCGGATAATTATGCGCAAAACAAAAGTCGTAAGAAATGAATGAATTGTGGAATGTTGACATAGAAATCAGAACATACATTCATTATATTGCAATATAAATATATATATTAAACATATTTTAAATGTACATTGTATATATTAAGAAAAAATACAAAACTAATATAATAATAATGCACATAGACTTTGGCAAAATGAAATGGCAAAATAAAATAGTAATACCAAAAAGAAACGAAAAAACTAGTGCTAGTCATACAGTATATGAAAGATGGGTGATTATGCGCATTTTAAAATGCTTGCGCACAGTTGCCCGCCGCGACCTGACTCGGTACGAAATACGATTACTTCAACAATTCCTAATCAAACTTAATAAATAACAGCTCAAAAGATGTACATAATAACGTACTTTAATAACATATGCAATTTTAAACAAACAAATTAAGAATATGGACTTACCACCTTATTTTCTGAATGCTAAAATAACAAGAAAAGATGTAATTTCACTTTTTTGTATTTCTCTGGCTAGTGATGTATGTTATGTACGTGGTATCTTTCGTAGTTATAGCTTAAGATTTCCTGCATAAAAATTTCGCCATGGTGATGTCTTCATATATTGGAAAAGTACCAAACCAGGATGCGCCCAATTACTCGCTGCGCACAGTTCCCCCACTTTCCCCTATATGTTATAATTTTATTATTTGAGCCGGTCATTGTAATTTAATTTCAATTTCATTATACGCAAATTCCAACCACGCAGGTCATTACATAACCATTGTACATCAGCTTTGGCTCGTAGCTCCTGTATTTTATCTTGAATTTTTATTAATTGAACCGCTTATTAAAATATTTAATAATATAATAATATAATATAATAATATA
>NW_017295544.1:8192-10085 GCF_001594075.2 Trachymyrmex cornetzi
TAATATAATAATATAATATAATATAATATAATATAATATGTTATTATATTAAATAACGAATCATTTTTTTCTGTAAATATATAGTGTGTAATGGTAATGAGAGAGAAGAAGAATTATTTGTCACAAAAATGACTTTTTCAACCTTAGCATTTGGTTAATTATTATTACAGTCATATAATAAAAAATTGCAACATTATTAAATATAAATATTATAATAGTTATTATAAAAAGTAACAATAAAAGTAACAACGTTATACTTACATCCATTCCCTGAAAATAATTGGCAAAGAAGAAAAAAAAGCTAACAATGGCAATATATCTACTATTGAGAATTATGAAAATAAATTTAATGACATAACTGAAGTGTAAGAAATTGATTAAAATATTTCAACATCTTATGCCTGGTCGCTTCTGCCCTCTGCCTAGATCGCAATCGATAGATAACTAGTCGCGATAAGGATCGATTATGATTATCTCAATGTGGCGCTCATGCTCCGGAAACGAAGGCGTGAGCTGCGGAGCACGTACGCCAAGTACCGGGGACTTCGATATGAGACGCCGACAAGTTAAGACGTGCGGTTCGATTGTCCACAGCGAATACTCCGAGTTCATTTGTGTTAATTTCGCACAGTTCTCCAAGGAGAATATCGTTCTCATAATTGTAATAATCAGAATAAAGTCAGTGATCGTACTTAAGCGACGTGACGGTTTGTTCTATTAAAATTAAATACATTTCCTATCCGTTCTCCTGACAGAAACGGATTAAGCAGTTGATTCGGGTAATAACACGAATCTCCGTATTCAAAAGAGCTGTTATAAACTTGCAGAAGTGTACAGGCATCTTAATATTAAGTATAGATATAGGTTAGGATGCATCCTTTGAAAGGTTTGTAAAAATAAATATATACCCACTTTATCCCACAAAAGCAAGCATCCATTTTGCGTAATCGTTATTTGATTTGTAACCCGATCTCTAATAAGTTGATGCCTCGATAAATTAATTTCTTTATTGGACGACATCTTTTTC
Source organism: Trachymyrmex cornetzi (assembly GCF_001594075.2). NCBI lineage: Eukaryota > Metazoa > Arthropoda > Insecta > Hymenoptera > Formicidae > Trachymyrmex > Trachymyrmex cornetzi. The sequence continues at coordinate 9,220 of NW_017295544.1, forward strand.
TATTTTCCCGCTAAACTTACGTTTATCCGAGATACTCTCTTTTCCCTACCTTAGCGAGGTAGGGAGAAATAGTCAATCTTGAAGTGGTTCGGGTGTGTTTTCGAATGCAACGATCGAAAGTCCATCGAGAGTATCGAAGTATGTTCGAACGATTCTCGGGAGGATCGAGGCACTCAGTTGATGTTTTCGAACGCAGCCCTGGATTCGGCGCGCGGGATATGACTGATGGCGGGCATCTTTGGCGGCTGCTCACAGAGCCTTCTCCTGCCTCATCCGAGCCCAAGGGCCTTCCGGATGCAAAAGTAATAAAAATCCCTCGCCGTACGGTTCCCTTTTCCGCGGCGGGGAGTCGTTATCCTGCAGGGCCCTCCTCGCGGCACCGATAGCGGGGTCCCCCTGCCCGGTGGGTGGCAAGAGATTGCGCGTTCCCTTCATGCTGCGTCCTTTTCCTTCACGGGGCTATTTCCTACAAAGAATCCGGTAAGAGGATCGCGCTCGCAACAGAATGGTCAATTAAAGTAAAGCGGTTTCACCTACGCGTTCTCCCTTCCGGCAGTGGCCTCGCCTCCTCGCGGGTGTGTCTCCGGTCTTCTTCTTCGACGTCCGCTGGGGATGGTGAGACGCAGCTTCAGTGTAACACAGTTTTCTTTCTTGTAGCCGCCGACTATACAAAATACTAATGAAACGCTTAACAAAAGAAATAATATTTGGCGAAATGCAATCGCAAAAGTCGTCCGAAAATCGCGATAAGCGCTGGCACGCCCGCCCTCCGCGACGGCAGGACAAGAATGCCGCGCTATTTACGAGTCAAACGACCCTTGTGACGGACGGTATAAACGTCACAATATACATATATATATATATAT
>NW_017295544.1:11586-11972 GCF_001594075.2 Trachymyrmex cornetzi
CCCCCCCTCCTGCGGGGGGAGGTAGTCACGCTGATTGGCTTCCGCGTGTCACGGCATTCGCGCGTGCCGTGCATGCAGGCCCGCGCGGCCTTGAATCCTCGCTCCTGCGAGCTCGCAATGAGGATGTCTGTCAAGGGTGGTGTCCTTATTCACGGCCCCTGCACCTCCTGGCCTGGCGGAGGAGATCGGGATGGACTTCCTTCCCGCTCGTTGTGCCCCAGGCTTCCGACGGACGTCCGTCCGGCCCCTCCAGGGTGGCCGGGAATTCTGGCCTCCTCCGGTGCTCTGCAAGGGGTGCATGGTGAAAGTATGGTCCCCTTTTTTTTTTAGGTGACAGCGGTTACAAGCAATGATATAAAATGGTACAACCTGCTAATCCGGGCTCC
>NW_017295544.1:12198-26425 GCF_001594075.2 Trachymyrmex cornetzi
GAGCCGGTAGGAAGCACGAGTCCGCCGTCGACAAGTCCGCACAGTGACGGACAAAATGTCACGTCACAATATATATGTATATAAATTATGCATAACCATTAGTTGTATTTACAGCTATGACAAACTATCAAATTAGTAATACATAGATATAAATATGATTTAATTTTTGCCCAAAATAAGAGGATAATTTTTGATACCTTTAATGTATAAGTCTATTTTATCTATTGCAAATATTGTTTTATTGACAAATATTTCTATTCATATATGATTTGAATAGAATTTTTATTGTTTTTCGTTTTTGATGTTATAATCTGAAATAGTAGTGATGAATTAACAGGAGGATCGATCCATTATATTAACATAAAGTTGTCAAAAAATTATCAAAAATATTTGATGAAAATTATTTACAAAAATTAATTTGTAAGTGATATCAGACAAATAAATATTTTTTTTTAGATTTTCGTTACTTTTTGTCGCTCATATTAATATTCGAACATTTAATGATTACAGATATGAAGAAGTTCACGTTCCTGCTCTAAAACCGAAACCATTTGCAGACAATGAAAAACTGCATCCAATTGAGCAATTACCTAAGTATGTGCAACCTGCTTTTGATGGTTTCAAGACGCTGAATCGTATACAAAGTCGCTTATATCAAACGGCATTGGAGAGCGATGAGAATCTACTCCTGTGTGCTCCAACAGGAGCTGGTAAAACCAATGTAGCTCTACTGTGCATGATGCGAGAAATTGGAAGACACATAAACGCTGATGGTACAATCAATGCAGATGAATTCAAAGTAATTTATGTCGCTCCGATGCGTTCGCTGGTGCAAGAAATGGTCGGCAATTTCCGCAAGCGATTATCAACATATAATCTGACTGTTTCTGAATTAACGGGTGATCATCAGTTAACGCGAGAACAAATTGCCGCTACTCAAGTAATAGTATGTACCCCGGAAAAGTGGGATATTATAACAAGAAAGGGTGGTGAAAAAACTTTCACATCATTAGTACGATTGATTATTATCGACGAGATTCACTTATTGCATGACGAAAGAGGTCCTGTTCTGGAAGCATTGGTCGCGAGGACGATACGAAACATCGAAACTACTCAAGAAGATGTGCGTCTTGTTGGTTTATCAGCTACATTACCCAATTATCAAGACGTTGCAGCATTTTTGCGTATTAAACCGGAGACAGGACTATTCTATTTTGACAATAGTTTCCGGCCTGTAGCTTTAGAACAACAGTATATCGGCGTTACGGAGAAGAAAGCATTGAAGCGTTTCCAAGTAATGAATGAAATCGTTTATGAAAAGACCATGGAACACGCTGGCAGGAATCAAGTACTGATATTTGTGCACTCACGTAAGGAAACCGGAAAAACAGCACGTGCTATTCGAGATATGTGTCTGGAGAAAGATACTTTAGGTCAATTTCTCAGGGAAGGTTCCGCGTCGATGGAGGTTTTGAGAACAGAAGCAGAGCAAGTAAAAAATCAAGAGCTTAAAGATCTGCTACCATATGGTTTTGCGATTCATCACGCCGGTATGACTCGTGTGGATCGTACGCTAGTGGAGGATCTCTTCGCCGATAGACACATACAAGTTCTCGTATCTACAGCGACTTTAGCTTGGGGTGTCAATTTGCCGGCTCATACAGTTATTATCAAGGGTACTCAGGTGTATAACCCGGAGAAAGGTAGATGGGTAGAGCTGGGCGCTTTAGACGTACTGCAAATGTTAGGACGAGCCGGTCGACCGCAGTATGATACTAAAGGCGAGGGTATCCTTATCACAAATCATAGCGAGCTGCAGTATTATCTATCGCTTTTAAATCAACAATTACCAATTGAATCACAATTAATAAGTAAGATGTCCGATATGTTGAATGCGGAAGTGGTGCTAGGAACGATCCAGAATATCAGAGATGCGGTTACCTGGCTTGGCTATACTTATCTTTACATTAGAATGCTTCGTTGTCCCAATCTATACGGGATAAATCATGACAAATTGAAACAAGATCCTTTATTAGAGCTCCATAGAGCTGATCTAATTCATTCAGCTGCAATCGGATTGGATCGTAGTGGCTTAATCAAGTACGATCGCAAATCTGGCAATTTTCAGGCGACCGAATTGGGTAGAATAGCATCTCATTATTATTGCACTCACGAAACGATGTCTACATATAATCAGTTGCTGAAGCGCACGTTGAGCGAGATAGAATTGTTCCGGGTGTTTTCACTGTCGAGCGAGTTTAAAAATATAAATGTCAGAGAGGAAGAAAAGCTAGAGCTGCAAAAGCTGATGGAAAGAGTGCCAATACCGGTGAAAGAGAGCATCGAGGAACCAAGCGCGAAAGTGAATGTGTTATTGCAAGCATACATCTCGCAGTTGAAACTTGAAGGATTCGCGCTTATGTCTGATATGGTATTTGTGACGCAATCCGCCTCACGTCTCATGAGAGCTATCTTTGAGATAGTTCTGTTCCGTGGGTGGGCACAATTAGCAGACAAATGCCTATCTATCTGTAAAATGATCGATCGCAGGATGTGGCAATCAATGTCGCCACTCAGACAATTCCGTAAGATGCCAGAAGAGATTGTGAAGAAGATCGAGAAGAAGAACTTTCCATGGGAGAGGCTGTACGATCTGGGACCCAATGAGATTGGCGAATTGATCCGCGTGCCGAAACTAGGCAAAACCATTCACAAATACGTCCATCAATTTCCAAAGCTAGGCTTGTCCACGCATATCCAGCCGATTACGCGTTCCACTCTAAGAGTTGTGCTGACTATCACACCGGATTTCCAATGGGACGAGAAAATTCACGGTATGTCGGAAGCGTTTTGGATCTTAGTCGAAGATGTAGATTCGGAGGTAATTTTGCATCATGAATATTTCTTATTGAAGGCCAAATACGCAGCTGATGAACATATAATTAAATTCTTTGTGCCAGTCTTTGAGCCTTTGCCGCCACAATACTTTTTGCGCGTTGTATCCGATCGGTGGATTGGGGCGGAGACACAATTGCCTGTAAGCTTTCGACATCTGATATTGCCTGAAAAGAATCTTCCGCCTACGGAATTGCTGGATTTGCAGGCGTTGCCGATAACAGCGTTGCGAAATGCTAAATTCGAGAATATCTATTCTGCTTTTCCACAGTTCAATCCAATTCAGACGCAAGTGTTCAATGCGATTTATAATTCCGACGATAATGTATTTGTTGGAGCACCCACAGGTTCAGGAAAAACGACCATTGCGGAATTTGCAGTGCTAAGGTTATTAACGCAGAATCCGGAAGGACGGTGTGTATATATGGTTAGCAAAGAGGCTTTAGCTGAATTGGTCTATGCTGACTGGGCAGCAAAATTTGGTCAACAGTTGGGAAGAAAAGTTGTCCTACTGAGCGGCGAAACAGGAACGGATTTGAAGCTACTTGCCAAAGGACAGATCATTATTACCACGGCGGATAAATGGGACGTTTTATCACGTAGATGGAAGCAACGGAAAAATGTCCAAAACATTCAGCTGTTTATCGTGGATGAATTGCAGTTGATTGGTGGTGAAGAAGGCCCTGTACTAGAAGTTGCATGTTCGCGAGCACGTTACATCTCTTCGCAGCTTGATAAACCTACTAGAATAATAGCATTATCGGCCTCATTGGCTGATGCCAAAGACGCCGCACAGTGGTTGGGTGCACCGGCAGCTGCAACCTTTAATTTTCATCCTACTGTGCGACCGGTACCTTTGGAATTGCACGTGCAAGGTATAAATGTCACCCATAACGCGTCAAGATTAGCTGCCATGGCAAAACCAGTATATAACGCAATTCTTCGACACGCTGCACATAAACCGGTGATCGTATTTGTACCTACTCGTCGACAAGCGAGATTAACAGCCATTGACTTGCTGACATTCACGGCGGCTGAAGGTCAACCTTCGAGATTCTTTCATGCGGAAGAGGCTGACATTAAACCATTTCTCGATCGAATGAGCGACAAAACGCTAAAGGAAACTTTGTCACAAGGTGTAGCTTATCTTCACGAGGGTTTATCGACCGACGATCGTCGTTTAGTTGAGCAATTATTTGACAGTGGAGCCATCCAAGTTGCGGTCGCCACGAGGGATCTCTGTTGGGGTTTATCTATCAGCTCCCACCTTGTCGTAGTCATGGATACACAGTGTTATAATGGTAAGACACATGCTTACGAGGATTATCCGATCACAGACGTTCTGCAAATGGTAGCGCGAGCTAATCGTCCGTTAGAAGATGAGGACGCCAAATGCGTACTCTTGTGTCAAAGCTCAAAAAAAGATTTTTTTAAGAAGTTTTTGAATGAACCACTACCGGTAGAGAGTCACTTGGATCGCCGGTTGCATGATCACTTTAACGCGGAGATTGTGACGAAGACAATCGAGAACAAACAAGACGCGGTCGATTATCTCACATGGACTTTCCTGTATCGACGACTCACTCAAAATCCTAATTACTATGGCCTGCAAGGTGTCACACATCGGCACCTCTCAGATCATCTATCCGAGCTGGTCGAGAGCACGTTAACTGATTTAGAACAAGCCAAATGTGTCGCCGTAGAAGACGAAATGGATACCTTGCCTCTTAACCTCGGAATGATTGCTGCCTATTACTATATCAATTACGCTACTATCGAATTGTTCAGTCTGTCTCTTAATAACAAGACGAAGATCAGAGGTTTGTTAGAAATTATTTCAGCGGCTGCTGAGTATGAGAGCGTTCCAGTGCGACAAAGAGAAGAAAATTTACTGAGAAGTTTGGCTGCACGTTTACCTCATGCTCCACAGGCTGCTAGAATGGCTGATCCTCATGTGAAGGCGCAACTTCTTCTGCAAGCTCATTTATCGAGGATACAGTTAGGCCCAGAATTACAAAAGGATACTGAACTGGTGTTGAGCAAGGCCGTAAGATTGATACAAGCTTGCGTCGATGTCTTAAGCTCCTCTGGATGGTTAGCACCTGCCGTCGCCGCTATGGAACTCGCGCAGATGGTGACGCAAGCGATGTGGTCCAAAGATTCTTATTTGAAACAACTGCCGCACTTTACAGCAGAGACCATCAAGCGCTGCACCGACAAGGGCGTGGAGACTGTATTTGACGTCATGGAACTCGAAGATGACGATCGAAATCGGCTATTACAGTTAACGGATGCGCAGATGGCAGACGTGGCCAAATTCTGCAACCGATATCCTAATATTGAGATGTCGTATGAAGTACAGGAGAAAGACAAATTGCACAGTGGCGGCACGGTAAATGTTATCGTACAACTGGAACGGGAAGATGAGGTAATTGGGCCGGTAGTCGCGCCATTTTTCCCGCAAAAACGTGAGGAAGGTTGGTGGGTAGTGATTGGCGACCCGAAGAGCAACTCCTTGCTCTCTATCAAACGTCTGACGTTACAACAGAAGGCAAAGATCAAGTTGGATTTTGTCGCTCCTGCACCCGGTCAGCATTCCTATACTTTGTACTTTATGAGTGATGCTTATCTTGGTTGCGATCAAGAATACAAGTTCATCATCAACGTCGGCGAATACGAATCGGCTAGTTCCGGTTCAGATTCTGATTGAAATCATTAAACCTAATATGCTCCATAGTATATACTATTTTTTTGTACCATATGTAGGCATGTCAAAAGTATTACGATATCTTTCATACAATTCTTTTTTATTTGTTAACAGTATCAGAGTAATCTGTACTAGTAGTAATTATAATTTCCTTTATTCTACAAATTCAACTTCAAATATTTTAATTGTCGTCCTTATTCTAACAGCACATATGTGAAATAAAAAATTGTACGCCTCATTTTTTGTTTTCCTATTTTTTGTGGTTCAACGGTAAAAGGAGGAATGGCAAGGAAGAGGGCAGGGAGGAAGAGAGAATTATACAACGTTATAATATAGTAAAGATATAACTTATTGTTATTGATAATCTCTTTGATACGGTTACAAGCTCTTTTTATTTTCGCAAATTCGTTTTTACAACGATTGACCACGCATGCCGCGCCCTCTTTCTTCTTTTGCATGCGTCGCATAGTGGGACGAATCCCAAATGTAGGTGGACAAAAACCCTTGAATAGAAAATTGTCAAAGAAGCTACAAAACCACATATATACACATCCCATACTTCTTTTGAAAAGATCTGCACAGCGTATAGTCAAAGCACGTATTATAGCAAAGTTTGAACTGATGCGATTCCTTGTGCAGCTGTCTGTAAATTAAATTCTAGCGCCTAAATAAAACATGGCTAGCAAATCCCGCAGTTGTATTGGTATACTTTTTTTCTTCAAGTAAGTATGTAAATGTGTATTTTGACACTATATGTTTTACTCTTATTAAAGTTTAATTTTTCACCGTAAAAAACGACGATTTCTGTAATTTATATAAAAAATATGTATTTCAGGATATTAAAGCGCAGATAACAAAAATATTGACTTTTACCAAACTTTTAAACATGAATTCCTATTCTTGATGTAAACATAAAGTCACAAAATAATTGAATTTTAGTTTCTTTTTAGTTTTCTTGTTATTTCAAGATCAATCCTTACAAAGAAACACACGGAAAAGCCCTCTCTTCCCCGAATTTGATGAGCTTTTAGTATGTTGTTCTATAGATAAAAATAAAAGATATGTATTTCTTTTATATCAACTATATCTTATGAGTCATACATTGAAGGGGTGAAAACCTTCCTTTCAAAAAATCGTTTTTTTTTCTTTCTAAGTGAATATCATCGAAACCATAAGAGATAGAAGAAATTTTCCACAATGAAAATTAAATGGCTTCAAGTGTATTTTACAACTATAATAAAACAATTTTTTAAATATTTATTTATTGTATACTTCTACTTCCATCTTTATTTAAAAAAATTTTTTAATTTAAAAATTTAAAAATTTTTATATGACGAAAATAAAAAAATGTATATTAAAATCACGTTCCGAAAAGTCATTTTTCAGATATGAACGAAAACGTCTCTACATATGCACTCCACGTGTATTCGTCTCTTACCGCGTTGGCTGTGTGAGATAGCATTGTGGACAAATACAACACAGTTCATCACAGTGCAGTATAGCAGTGATTATTGAAATAAGTTTTTAAATAATAATAATTATAATAAAGATTATGCGTTTCGCTGGTTTTCTCCGTGTCCAGATCCATTCTTGGTATGCCAACATTTCGTGAACCTTGCAGTTCACTTCAGGGCGAGGAGCAGCCTGATACTGAGCTGTTTCTCCAGGCCGTTCCTTTAACACATAACCAGACCAAAGGATCCTACCCATTTTTCTATATGTCAAAGGAACAACAGATCGGCAGGATATTAAACAAACACAATATCCGAACTGTCTTCAAACCATCTAAGAAGATAGGACAAATCTTAAGAAATCCTAAAGATCAAAAACCTCCACTCAGCTCCGCAGGAGTATACAAAGTACCTTGTTTCTACGGGCAAGTATACATTGGAGAAACCGGGAGAATGGTCAACCTACGGATAAAAAAACACCAACGTGATGTCAGTCTAAAACACGCCACGCAGTCGGCATTATCAGGGCTGCGGTCCACTTCCTTCTTCCAAATGCTCTAAACGTTATGCTCCAAACGCTACGCTCCGATTGGTCCATTACTATTTCGAATGCTACAATTGCTACGTGAACGCTCCAGCCAACCCACCTCCCGAGGTGAGGCAGTTGAAGCGAAGTGGGAGCAAAAACGATGATGTATTGATGACGTAATCAGAGTTGCTGGGAGCGTTCCGAAGCATCAAATGGACCAGCCATATCAGTGCTACAAATGCTCTGTAGCGTTTGAAGCGCTAAGTGGACCGCAGCCCAGAACACAGCATCGAAACAGGACATCGAATACTGTTTGACAAAACGACCACAATAGCCATCATTACATCATACTTTCCAAGAAAGTATAGAGAAGCCATAGAGATACAAAAACACCCTAATAATCTAAATAAAGATAATGGCTACAACATAAATAAAATATGGAAGACCATTCTCCCGATTATTGAAGACCTATCAATTCCACCACTCCCCCCGCCCTACCCACAATTCTCTTCTTCCTCCTCTCCACCACTCCAACAAGCAACGTAATATAAAAGAAACGGCCTGGAGGAACAGCTCAGTATCAGGCTGCTTCTCGCCCTGATGAAATGGACTGCAAGATTCACGAAACGTTGGCATATCAAGAATGGATCTGGACACGGAGAAAACCCGCGAAACGCATAATCTTTATATACAGGATCATCGAAAAGTATCGGACCCCCCTAATATTTTCAGTTAGAATGCATTTTGGAGAAAATGTCCAATAGCAAAGTTGTATGGTTTTAAGCGAGGAGTAAAATGATGATCTCGACTTTGATCTTGACCATGTTTGGTCATTTTAAGGTCAACCTTATTTTTTTAAATGGAACTCCCTACATTTTATTGCATATTTTTATAGCTTATCTCGAAAGCTTTCCAAAACACTATAATAAAACATTTTTTCATTAAGTATTTTTTGAGTTATAAAGGTTTGGACATTTTTCCAAAATGCATTCTTACTGAAAATATTAGGGGGATCCGACACTTTTTGATTAATGTATTTTCTTTAAACCAATTAATTGATCTCATTATTCCGCGCACAAAAGTATTAAGGTTATGATTACTGAAAACTAAATAATATTTTACAAGATATTTTACATTTTGTGTCAAAAAATTGTTAACTTCGAACCTTTATAACTCAAAAAGTACTTAATGAAAAAATGTTTTATTATAGTATTTTGGAAAGCTCTCGAGATAAGCTATAAAAATATGCAATAAAATGTAGGGGGTTCCATTTAAAAAAATAAGGTTGACCTTGAAACGACCTTAAAGGACATGGTCAAAATCAAAGTCAAGGTCATTATCTTACTCCTCGCTTGAAACCATACAACTTTGCTATTGGACATTTTCTCCAAAATGCATTCTAACTGAAGATATTAGGGGGGTCCAATACTTTTCGATGACCCTGTAGAAAGCACCCGTGAAAGCCTCAAGAATATTAATAACAATAATAACAACAACAACGGTAGTGACATTGTTAAACTGCTAAAATCAGTCGAATATAATTTAATGATATATATTAAAGAACATACAAAATATTTTAGACAATTAAAAACAATTTATGTGAATAAAAAAATTATTACTTTATAAAATTTTATTCATTTCATTTTCATCGTACAGCAGCTAATTTCCATGTTTAATGTTGATATGAATAATGGTATTGAAAGACGTTGCATCTTATACAGGGTGTCCCATTTTAATGTCCCAAATAACTTTTTTATTTTTGATCTTAGAAAATAATGTTTCAGACAAAAGTTGTATGGCTTTGAGGGGGACATAAGATGGTGTCATTAGTTCGACCTTGAATAGTTGCTTGAAGGTCACGTAAAGATTACCTTCAATTTCTTAAATGAAACTCCCTACTTTTTATTACACATTCTTGTAGATCATCTCGAGAGCTTTCCAAAACACTATAATTAAGTTTATTTTTATTAAGTACTTTTCGAGTTATAAGGCTTGTAAGTTAAAGCATCGCCGGCATTAGCATTCTCCAAGGTTTCATTTTTGCACTAAAAATTACATTTCTCCGTAAAAATGAAAATAAGAGGTAAAACGGCCTAGATCTCGACAAATGTTATTTAGGTTATGATCCTAAACAACATTCAAGAGGTTTTAGCCGTTGGTCGGACACCTTGGGTAATGCTAATGCGGTGCTGTAACTCGCAATCCTTATAACTCGAAAAGTATTCAATGAAAATGAACTTTATCGTACTATTTTGGAAAGCTTTCGAAATTATCTACAAGAATGTGCAATAAAAAGTAGGGGATTCCATTTAAGAAATTGAAGGTAACCTTCACGTGACCTTCAAGCAATTATTTAAGGTCAAACTAATGACACCATCTTATGTCCCCCTCAAAGCCATACAACTTTTGTCTGAAACATTTTTTTAACATAAATAAAAAAATGCCTCGGTGGTCTAATGGCTTAGGACGCTCGTACGGTTTACAAGAGATCCGGGTTCAAGTCCCGGCCGAGGTAATATTTTTCACAATAAATTTATTAACAGTTTTAATATATTTACATCTTTATAATATATGATGCTTGATGATAGCATCAAAAATTATTAAAATTGCTTGCTTAAATTTATTTTGCGATTACTAGAGTAGTTTTAATTACGTTTATTTAGTCCGGAAAAATAATTCGGCGCGCAGTTTGTGTGTGAAAAAGACTACAATATGGTATATATGCAAGTACATATATAATGTATATTAGTAATTCAAGATTGAATTATTTAAAAAGCAACGAAGATCCAGCTTCGACAGTAATAGGCATTTTAAATTTCTAGTATTGATTGTGTTTCTCACATATACGGTCTAAAAATAAAGATATTGTATAAATAAAAAAGTTATTTGAGGTAGGACATTAAAATGGGACACCCTGTATAATATGTATGTATACACCGGGTGTTCAAAATAAAGCGTTACACATTTTTATCTCGGACACACGGCATTATTGAGAAAAATTGTTCAGACAAAAGTTGCAGGGTTCAAAAAGGTATAATTACTGATCTTATCAGTTTGACCTTGGGTGGCGTCGCCAAGGTCAAGTCAAGGTGTAACGTCCGCCGCAAATTAAAACGATCCACAGCGAACATCACCAAAATTCGGTGTGAGCGTCGTTGCTATAGCAACGAAACACCTGGTACCGGTTGCGAAACCGAAATCGTTGCTATAGCAACGACACACTCCAAGCGCGTGTTACTGAAACGACACGTCACGCGCTGTTCACGTGCGTGGCAAGGTGCAACGCGCCTGCGCGAGCACGACACTGCAAAAGCGCAATAAATGCAGCCGAAATAATAAAATTGATGAACCAACGTGCTCAATAAGCCTCCTCAAGGCGTTAAGTGGCCGATGCCACCAAAAACAGAATTGCATCGCCCTAAAAAGGGGACCGAAATAAAAACCTGTGAATAATTCAAAAATAGTAACTAAGAGCTCCATGGCTTGCCGGTATGCAATGCCGCCCAAATAGAACCAGGAAATGCAGGAAACGCCCTGCGGAAAAACTCACGCCAAGTGTCTTAAAGGCACTTAAATAAACAAGCGGAGAATCCATTGGACGGTCGTAATATCTTATTTCAAGTAACGATATTAGAATTATGCACCAAATATAGCGGAGCGAGCGATTTGGTGCATAAGGAAGCGCGGGAGAACGCATGGGGAACCCGCGGCGTTCCTTTGCGTACTTCCCCTCCGTAGAAAACCGAATAAAAGAGGAAATTCAACTAATTTTAACGAAAAATAGAATGTTCTAGAACATTGCGCAAATTTTCCACCACGGAACGTCGACGGGGACCTGTATATAAACGAGGACTGTTTGAGGACCCACGAACTTAGATTTCAGTTTTTTTATAGTCAACATTAAGTATTTCGGAAGTTGAAGTAGTTACGAACAATTGCTATAACCGGTCTGAATATTGTGCCGCCGACGTCCCGCGATCTCGGGAGTTCATAAGTGAAGAGCGACAGTGCGCCTAGCTACATGAGTAGTGTAAGCAGCAAATAAAATTTTCATTTTTTTTCTCTCTTTCTATTTGTTCATTTCGCGTAGAGTCCCCGCTCGTAACTTCGTAAGTCTAGCACAACGAATGTATTAAAATTCGTGTGTTTCTCATTCCGAGTTCTAAGTTGTCCGCGTACGCAAATGCACCTTGCCTCAAATAACGAAGCAAACCGTGTTCGAATCACGAGAACGTGCTTGTCTTTCTTAAATCTTCCTTTTTTTCTCTTTACTTTTCATCTCGTGCATGCGTTTAGTCTCGCGTCGAGACATAGCGTCGTGCCGAGCTTACGAGACCGCGCTTACCGTTTTTTTCTTGTAGTTTGTTCTAATCGCGTAAATCCGGCGTATTGCCGGGAATTTATGTCGTTATTGTCACTCACATGGCATTTCGTGAGTTTAGTTGTTTTGTCTTGTTCTCGTTTCATTATATTAAGAAATCACTGTAAAGTTAAAATTCTTGACACCGTTTCTTTTCTCCCTCTTCCTTTTTTTGGGACCTCTTTTCTTTCGCGTGTGCGTTGGTATTGAAGCAGAAATCATTTCGGCGCATTACAGTTGCAAGTGCCTACAACGCGAGGTGAACAACTGTGCCGTGCAAAAGTGATGTGCCATTTATGTGTTGGGAGTGCCACGAGAGGAGCAGCATAGGGAACCCACGGTGTGCCTAGCGTTCTTTTTCCTCCACCTCACTTCGAGCGACGTATTCCCACACCTTAGTGGCGCGTGAGCCCTTTTCAGAGCTCCGCGCCCTCCTCGGCCCACTCATTTCCCTCGACCCGATCCGGCACGTGAGCCCTACCAGCGGCTCCGCGCCTTCCTAGCCTGGCCGTCGTTAGCTCGACCTCGAGCTGCGGTCGTCCTCCGAGCGGGAAGCAAGCGCTCCGATAAAGTGCCCCGCCGCTCACTCTCGCCTAGCCTTTCCGACGTCGTTCGGTCCTCCCCAGCCTGACCGGGGCCACAAAAGAAAGGTCCGGTGTGAGTGCAACCTCCACTCTCCATAACGTCACCGCGTAGTCATTCAGTGTAGTCAGGGACGAATAACTCCTCGGGCGCTCCCCCTTCAAAATGTATGCATACCGTAAGCGGAGGAATGTTCGCAAGAGTAGGATGGACCGCTGCAGGCGAGCTGGCCGCGAAGCGGCACTAAGAACACTTGTCAGGGAGTACCACCGGGTCGCGAACTTCGACCCGAGGGTGTTCGCGGATCCCCAGTGGATCCAAGAAAGAATAGAATACCATCCAGTCCCGGGGAACCACCCCGACCTTCCGCCGGCGCGGGCGGTTACACGCAGGCTCCCGCGGATCGTCAAAATTGAGGTCGTCGCAATTGCGATTAAAGTGATGCCTTGGCCCGCCGCTGAGCCATCTACGCTCATCAACAGCAGAAATAGAAATAAAGCCGCAACTACATAGAATATTCTTTGTTTTTTTTCTTCGCATCTTTCTTTCCATTTAGCCATCAGTCCATAAGAGCGTTGAGGGAGTCCAGGTTCTCTGCTCAGCCCCCGACTCCCCTTCTTACTCTCGTTCCCTCTAGAATTCCCGCTACAGCGGGGAGCCCGACGCTCTGCGTCCTGCCATCAGCGTCGACGGCCTCCGAAAATCGGGACGTAACACAAGGTCACATCAGTTTTTTAAAATGGAACTCCTATTTTTGTTTCCAGAATCTAATAGCTGATGTCGAGAGCTTTCCAAAACGCGCGCGCGCGCTATAAGAAAATATTTTTTTATTAAATACTTTTTGATTTATAATGCTTGAAAGTTACAGTACCGCTGCGGTGTTACGTAAAAATGAATTTTTAGTAAGTAGGGTATATAGGCGAGTTCTAAGCCATGGGGCTCCGAGGGAGGATGAGGGGCAAGAGGTTACCCGCGGCGCGGGAGGGGTCCGCGGGGAGGGGAAGGGTGATGTCACGATAGGGCTGACGTCACGGAGGGGGAGGGGAGGTGGATGACGTCACGGAGGGGGAGGGGAGGTGGATGACGTCACTAGGCGAGAGGAGTGACGCCACGGGGGAGGGGGATGTTACTAGGTGTGGGTATGACGTCACAGTGGGTGACATCGCGGGGATGACGTTGCGATGCAGGAGGGACGAGAATGTCCCGGGTGCAGGAAATTACGTAGCGGGAAATTACGTAACGCGGGATGTGTGGAAACTTGCGTTCGCGTCGCGATGATGCAGGGTCAGTGGCCGTCGGGCGTGGTCCTTCCGGGCGCAGTCCGCCGACGGTCCCTATCGCCGTCTCCGGGCGCGATCCGCCGCCAATCCCTACGGCCGCTTCCGGGCGCGGTTCCCATCGCGCGCTATACTTACCATTTATACTTACCGTTTCTCTTCTTTATATACGCTGTCATCTTCTTCCTCTTATGCAATTATATTTCACATCTCTTTCCCACCAATTGTTTTTTTTTTATATTTTAATAATAACTTAAAGAGAATAGTCTCCTAATACGAGCGCAACGATATTGTTGAACGCGGTGATACTATCGGTATGCGGTGGTGTCGCGCGTGATGACGCGCGCGTAATAGGGTAAACTTGAGTATGATGGCCATAGTTTTTTAAAATGCAAAAAACGTACATTTATTCTTGTTACTTTTTAA
>NW_017295544.1:26666-31406 GCF_001594075.2 Trachymyrmex cornetzi
AAAAAACAATGTTTGCATGTCTATTGCTTAGTTTTTGAAATGATTTTGCCACACATTTGGCAAACATCAACAAATGATGTACACGTTTCATGTAGCCACCGTTTGCAACGGATGCATTGAATCCAGTCTACTTCTTCCATTGTGAGCTCGTAATCCTCTTCACATCCAACACATACATTTGATAGAATACTATCTGATACACGTAATTTAATTTTTTGTTTCTCATTTTTAGAGTGAGCCATCTTACCCTAACTATAACGGAAAGATAGCCATAGTATTTATAAATAAATAGTGAAAATAAAAACATTAATTATAGGTCACATTGCAATTTACGTACCTTTATTATGTATGTAATGTTGATTATGGCAGCTTAACTGTAATTTATTCGACATTATAACAGTATTTAGCATACGCGTGTAAAACTTTGCAGATAGTCGAAAGAAAAAATATTAGATAATATTTACAATATTGTTATTTTGAACACAGTGTACTCATATGAACTATTGTAAATATTGATTATCTTTAAGAATAACTATAAAAATGCACTATTTATCAATTACACAGGCCTGCAAAATTGGAGGTGTTGAAAGTTGATTGGGATTTAACTATGTTTTCTTACGTAATTTTTCGCGCTGAATCCGAATCCGGCGGCAGAATTGCTCTATCACGTCAGGTTTTTGAGAAAAGTGAGGTTAAAAGTGTCAAAATTGACGTTTTTTGACATATTTGTGATTTTTTTGCTAGCGAAGTAAATTTTTTTTTCTACTTTCGTTTACGCCATCTGAAAGTGTCAACATTTATCTTCAAAATATATTTTTTTTAATGCTGTACGTTTTTTTTTCACCGAGATAATCTCTGTGTAGTAAGATTAGGCGTCTACGAGATACAATTTATCGAAATTCGAATTGCTATATCTCCGGAAAAAAAATCGCTTTGGAACGGTCCAAAATGGATTTTGAAGGGGCTGTATAGTAGTAAATGATACCATCGATGGATTAGACGACAAAAATTTTATCAATTTTTAATTGAATTTCAAATATGGCTGAAAATGGCTTATTTGGCTGTTTTGGGTTAAGATTTCTCGAAATCTCGACGTGATAGAGCAATTCTGCAGCCGGATTCGGATTCAGCGCGAAAAATTACGTAAGAAAACATAGTTAATCTCTGCGTAATCACACAAACATTTTGTGTCAAAAATGTTTTTCTTTGTGTGACTACACAGAGATTATCTCGGTGAAAAAAAAACGTACGGCGTTAAAAAAAATATATTTTGAAGATAAATGTTGACACTTTCAGATGGCGTAAACGAAAGTAGAAAAAAAAATTTACTTCGCTAGCAAAAAAATCACAAATATGTCAAAAAACGTCAATTTTGACACTTTTAACCTCACTTTTCTCAAAAACCTGACGTGATAGAGCAATTCTGCCGGGGGGATTCGCCGAGGATCAGGACACACAAATAAACCACCAAATACAAACTAAACACTTTAATAAATTTAATAAATTCGTATAATCTCACAATTAAATATGATATTTTACAGGATTTAGTCACTCCACACATATATTTCGTAATTACGCGTCGACCCGGTTTAGGTTTATGTATTAATAACGAGTTCACGTTGACTTGATGATTCAGTCGACTTATGTTTATTCGCGTGAGCTGTTGACGTACAGGCGTTGTCTCGGATAACAGCTGATAGTAGACTCTCTCGCTTTGCCAGTATGTCACGGTTAATATACTTGCTCCAACTGCTGACTGGACTTGCACTTCGGTCAGCTGTTCGAGCAGATTTCGGTTGCTCTCATTTTTAAGGTGGTCATTGCTGACACTTGGAACCTGATTTCCTAATCTGACGGGCAATAGCTTCCGTCTTTCTGCAACTTGCGAATAACAGCTTGCATTATTTGCGCGCTGCTTCCGCAAGATTGTATTTTTGCAATTGAATTATGAAATTAAAGTAGGCAATGAGTACGCTGACTTTCGGAAGTCAGTGGTATTTAGTTCAATTGCGGAATGATCAAGTTTCCAAATTAATTGCTACATTTCTGTTGCTAAGTTACCTCGTTCTTATTCTATTATAATGATTATAGCTGCGGCTATAACATCCTTCTCCCGTTAGTTAGAAAAACAGTATGGGGTTAATACAATGGACTGTTTTTCTTTTTACAAATATTTACAATTTTTATGCCCGATAACATTATAATTATAATCGTTTGCTTAATTATATTAGGCGTTGTCTATTTTTCGTCCATTTTTTTATAACTATGTAGGCTATTATTTCTAACAAGCCTAAAACTATAATTCCATTTATGGCTATTGTATACAAATTGTTCTTATTGATAGAAAGGTATTCGATTTTTTTCTAAATCATTATTTTTCTAATTTGGACACTTAAATCCCTTAACTCGGCGGGATTTCGCAGAATTTGTTTTAATTTTATTCGATCGGTACTATTTTCTACCGGCACTTGATCGCGTAATAATTTTATGTTAACTTGAGACACATATGTCTTTATAATTTTAGTTTTAACGTTTGATTCTAATTTTATTATTACGTCGTTCGTAATTAATTTACAATTGTTTTGTAATGTAATTGTGCCTGTATTTGTTACAATTTCATTAACTTCCTGTGAGTCTTCGCGCTTAATAGTTACGATTTCTTTATCTGCTACGGAGTATATCCATACGTTTCTTAATTTAGTTCACAACGTATGTGGCGAGGTGATAAGTATATTTTCACAATTGTCATAATGATTTTCTTCGTTTAAATACATACATTTATACTTTGCAAATGGAATTTTTATTTATTCGTTTTACAATATAATTTCGCCCGCATAAATAGTCTGAATTTATTTTTATGCACTCACGCTCGTCTTTCTCTGTCAACGTGATGTATGTATGTCTGTCCGTGTCTATGGCTATTTGTTCATTGTTTACTTTTACTGCCACGAATATACCATCGTGGTCGTATACCGGTACAGATGTCACGTGTATCATTTCGTATTTTAGTGATGTTGTCAAAGGGAATCGCAAAATTGTATATATATTATTATGGTTATAATACGCATTTATCTTGGTAATTATTTTCTATTATTACCCATTCCTCAATGTTTAAGTTAAACGGGAAGTACAAGCCTTTTGGTAATCCCGTAATGGCTTCTTTCAAAATAATGTAATTAAAAAGGCATATAACCACGAACGCCTGATATCGATGGCTTAAAATTATTATATTTGATATAGTACAATAAATAAACGTTTCGGTCTTGAATCAGACCTTCTTCAATATTAATATAATTAAACGTGATACGAATATATTACAACATAATTTAAGTCTTAAAATTAGAGTCTTACAATTATAAGTATTTTAAGATATTACAAATATCCGTTAATACATTACTCGCAGATGTTTTTTTCCCAATTCATTGATAGATGTGATTTTTTTCACCCATTTAAACGCAAATGTTCCATACGAGTCTGATTGTCTGACAGATCTTGATACTTGTACCACAAACAATAGGTAAGCAAATTTTCTCAATATATGTCCACACAAAAGTTCCAATTTCTATTAGATAATGTGTACAATTGTAATTCAATTAATAACATACCACGTGTAATAAATCAAATAGTTATCTTATACAATATTAGGATTACCCAAACGGATTCAATTTAATACATTATAATTAAATAGTCTAGTTTAACAAAGTAAAAGATTAAAAAAAAACACCAAATAGTTATCTTATAACAATAATCGGGATACTTAGTCGGATTCAATTTAATACATTGTAATTAAATAGTATAGTTTAACAACTGTCAAAAGATTAAAATGATCCCAATAGTTCTTAATAGAACATTTATTTATAGAATACCTGTGTCGAAGATGAAATGAACTGCAATCAACAACGTGGAAAAACCATGTGATAATAATCAATGCTAAAAACGTTATATTAATTTCTGTACAAGTCTGATAGTTTATATACATTTACTGAGTGAGCGATAGAAAGTTCTGGAATCATGTAGAGGACGATATGTTTAATAACAGTAAATATGATTTGGATAATTTTTCAGTGTCGTTTTGTTTATTAATTCCTTTTATTTGTGTTTTAATGTATGTCATTTCTGATGTGAATCTTTTTTGAAAGAAAGGTTCTGTGTCCAAAATTTCAATGTTATCCCAATTGAATTTGTGATCATATTTAATTTGATGTTGTGCTACTATGTTATGCACTGTGTTTGCATTGGAAGTGCTAGATTTATGTTCTTTCAGTCTCGTTTTTATTTTTTTTTTAGTTTGTCCGACGTATGAGGATTCACAATTCAGGTAATTAATTTTATAAATTACGTAACATTGTTCCATTTTATCAAGTTTGTCTTTACCTGTTTTAATTATCGAATTTAAATTATTCGTTGGTTTATACGCGATTTTAAAATTATTTTTCCCGCAATTGATTTAAAGCGGCCACACGGGGTGACTTTGTACCCCAAGGCTTAGGAAAAGTGAAATTAGAGGTCTAAAACATTTGAAATTGATACAAGTATCGACATCTGTCACTAGTACACACGTGTGAGATGTGACTCCATTACATAGGAAGCCGAAAAATCGCATGGCGGCGCTTTGAGCGTTCGTTTTCTCGACGTCTTTATTTTTCCCTCATAACCGTAATTTTGCAAAATAAATATACTTTTTGAAAGATCGGCGTATACTGTTATTTTTTTATGGTAGTGGTGTATCTTGTGCGTACA
>NW_017295544.1:31622-32863 GCF_001594075.2 Trachymyrmex cornetzi
CCATATATCTTGTACAACTAATTTTTTTAGCTATGTACCCCGATGTGGCCGCGATGTGGCCGGGCTGAGGTGTGGCCGCTAAGGATTAAACTTTTCTGAGATATTTTTTATGTATGACACCGTAAAATATGTATTTATTAAATTATCATTGTCTGAATTTTGAGAATTATTATTATATACATTCTTTCTTCTAGCTAGACATTTGATTCTTTTGTTAATGGTATTAAAAATTAAGTCTAAAGGATAGCCGTTGTCAAGTAAAGTAATAATCATCATTTCAATGTTCTTATTGTGAAATTCTGGATGTGCAAGAAATAGAATTCTATCAAGTAGGCCGATAATAACACCTTTTTTATGTTCAAGCGGATGATTCGAATGAAAACTAAGGTAGCGTCCAGAATTCGTCGGTTTTTTATAATTGTTAAATCTAATCTGTCCTTCCTCAACATACACAGTAACATCAAGAAAAGATATCGAACTCTCATAATTCCGTTCACACGTAAATGTAATCCTGTCATGAAAAGAGTTAAATGTATCTAATATCTCATTAATTTGATTTTTTGGAATTGCAAGAATAATATCATCCACATACGAGGGTCGTCTGAAAAGTTTTGAGCCTCATCATGAAGATCGCGTTACTCGTTAAAGCCATTCTGGTATTATAATCGTGATACTTACGAAAGATATCTGTGACAATTGTGGCCACTTTGGACGTTCAGTTCTTGTTTGACAATCATTTGTGTCGTCATTTTGTGAAAATGGAAGAAATTGAATATCGTGCTATAATTAAATTCTTGCATTTGAAAGGCAATACCTCTACGCAAATTAAAGCCGAGTTGGACGCTGTTTACGGGGACTCTGCCCCATCATTTGCCACCGTGAAAAGATGGGTAGCTGAATTTAAACGTGGTCGTACCAGCTTAGCTGATGATGAGCGTTTGGGACGGCCAACAACTGCTATCACACCGATAACATCGAAGAAATTCATCAAATGATAATGGACAATCGTCGAATTAAGATTAGGAAGATAGCAGAGGCTGTTGGCATATCAAAAGAATGTGTTTGTCATATATTGACTGAAGAATTAGGCATGCGTAAGTTAACCGCGCGTTGGGTGCCGCGCTTGCTCACTCTGGATCAAAAACCCATTTGAATGGACATTTCGAAGGCCCTGTTGGAGCGGTTTAAGCGAAACGAGTCGGATTTTTTGCGTCGATTAATAACGGTTGATGAAACTTGGG
>NW_017295544.1:32937-39310 GCF_001594075.2 Trachymyrmex cornetzi
AAGACGGTTTTATCGGCGGGAAAGGTGATGGCGACTGTTTTTTGGGACAGTCATGGAATTGTGTTGATCGTCTATCTTGAAAAAGGTAAAACAATAACAGGGACGTAGTATTCATCATTGCTTGACAAGCTGAAGGCAGAAATTGAGAAAAAACGACCGCATTTGAAAAAGAAGAAAGTACTGTTCCATCAAGATAACGCACCGTCTCACACTTTGGCGGTCGCTATGACAAAAATTTACGAATTGCGGTTCGAATTAATTAATCATCCACCGTATTCACCAGATCTGGCCCCCAGCGACTTTTTTCTGTTTCCTAGGCTCAAAGTTTGGCTCAGAGGACAGAAATTTTCATCGAACGAGGAGGTCATCGCATCTGTAGACGCCTATTTTGCAAAGCAAAACGCTCAGTATTATTTGAATGGATTAAAGGGGTGGGAGCATCGCTGGAAAAAATGTATCGACTTAAAAGGAGACTATGTGGAAAAATAAAATTGAATTTGTCCGAAAAATTACTTGTTTCTATGTTAGGCTCAAAACTTTTCAGACGACCCTCGTATCTATAATATATAGTGGAATGTTAAAATTTAATTTAGAAATCACATCATTTTCCAGACTAATTTTAAGACTTAAATTATGTTGTAATATATTCGTATCACGTTTAATTATATTAATACTGAAGAAGGTCTGATTCAAGACCGAAACGTTTATTTATTGTACTATATCAAATATAATAATTTTAAGCCATCGATATCAGGCGTTCGTGGTTATATGCCTTTTTAATTACATTATTTTATATTCGTACCACGTATCTAACCTATATGGCTTCTTTCAAATTTACGATAATATCCTCGATCGGCATTACTTTAGGATGTAAAATTCCTTTTTTAATGTAATTAATGTAGTCGATCGTTTCTGTTGCGTCTCTCAGTAGATCGTCTGTTAATGCGGTCAGAAGAGTAAAGTGTTCATCTAGATCTTGTCTTCGACTAAACGAGTATCCTTGTTCTTTAAATTTATCTATGTAGAATGTTAGCGTATATATATTTTGGTTTTCTTGCAGTGTTTGCTCTAGGTTATCTATGTGCGCTATGGTTGAATTTATTACTTTCAATTGATTTTTAACCGCATGTTTAGCTACAGTATTTTCATCGTGTACTATGATTAACTGCTCCTTAATAATTTTGTCATCATCGGCATCCATAGTGCCAAATAATGACTTCGCGATTGAGCCTATTGCGTCTATTAAGCCTCTTTTTTTATTAGATGCTATTTTATACACAGTTTTTATTTTTTCTACTAACTGTTGTGTTTTATTATGCTCTTTTTCGAGCACTGTATATAAATTTTCGCAAGATCCTTTACCTGCTAATAATATCTGGCATAATTGCTTCGTCCGCAATACGTCTTCTTGTAATTGATTTGCTCTCTTCGCCAGTGATGTGGTATCCGTTTTTATCACTAGTTTCCAGTATCCTTCAATGGGTAACAGTTTCCCGATTTCTTCGAAATAAATCCTAGGATTGTGGTTGAACCTTTCAATTTTGTAAGGCGGGTTGTTGACCTGTCCGTCAGCCGCATGGATCCACGATATGATTCTGCAATTAATTGTTGCTATTTATTTGTTTCATCCGTTTTATTTTTTCCTCGTGTTTAACTTCTCTTCAGTTTATCATACCTCTTTATTTATCAAGTGACAGTTCTCGCTCTCTCACGTAACTTTATCTATAAAGTTTCGTATTAATATGCTTAGCATTTCATTTCTCTTCTTCTGAGCCTTGTTAGGCTTTTATTCCTGCTAAGTCTTTTAGTTGTTCACGAGTTCTTTTCGCGCGACTACTTTCATTATGCGTTTAAACGTAGCTCCCTTTTTCGCGGAGGTATCCGACGATGAGGATCAGGAGTGTCCTTTCGTCGCGGATCCTGCTCCCTACTTTCCAATAGGGGAGGAGAAAAGTGATGTTGGTGTCGGAGTGACCGACTCTGACATCGAGGAGGAAATTCCTGATGACCTGGTTGAAGTCATCTACATCTCCGATGAGGAGGAGGATGTACAAGATGAAGAGGGTGATGGTGAGTTCCTCGAACTTGTCGAGGACCTCAAAGAGGATTTGGAGGAAGAAGAAATTATCTTCTTGGCTCAACTTATGCCGCCTCCCGACTCAGATTCGGAGGGTGATGAACTAGGGGAACATGGGGCAAAGTGGGCTGCCTATGGGAAAACTTATGAAACCAAATGATATTGCATAAAAAAAGTTATGGTAACGTATCAAAACCCTAATTCGGTTCCTAAACTAACATATTCAACTGATTCCTTAAATAAAAATATATGTTTTATAATCCTAATTTTATTTTTACGAAAAAGTATTATTTTGAGAAATTTGAAAATTACTGGGCAAAGTGGGATGTGTTGTTTAAATGACTTCTGGAAAGGTTTTAATGATAATACTGCATAATGGCATTAAGGAAAAGTACTTTTTTATTGTCAGAACAGAAATATAATACAAAATTATAATTTTTAATAAACTTCATTCAATGTAACATTATAGCTTGCGCGAGGATTTGCGGCGTTTTTCTTTTGCCTGATGCTCCAATTTAGATTCTCTTTGCAGTTTCTTCTCTTGTTTCGCTTTTTTTGAATCTTCAGTTTCCTGAAGAGACTGTCTATATGGAGATAACGTCAGGATTGCTGTGACACTTCTTTTTCGGGACGCTCTTGGAGCTGACTGTGCTTGCACTTTCGGAATTGGCATAATCTCTTGTAGGGTTTTTTCGCCAAATGACGAGCTTGTCGATGGGCCAGGTACGGGTGTTGGCAATTCTTCATCATTATTGGACGTTGAAGATTCCAAGATTTCGATGTCCGTGGTTGTCGAAGGCATAAAGTCAATGTCGGTAAAAATATTCGGATCTAGGGGTCAAATGCCGGTTTTTTTAAATCCATTCAAAGCCGTAGACGTAGTTGCAGCTCGAATAAATGCTGTACCGAAAAGGGGAGCAATTTGGCGAATAGTTACGACTTTTCCAGGATTAATGCGTAAAAATTTTCGAGTTTCATCAGCGTAGTATGTCATTAACGGCTTCATAAAAGAAACATCTCCAGGCTGAAGCTTGTGTGAGCAATGTGGTGGAAAGCACAAAAGTATGACTCCGTTTTCTCGTGCTAAATCAATTAATTCCAGGTTCTTTGTGTGAGTGGAGTGACCATCAAACAGAAGAAGCACTTTGCGACTATGTGAAGCGCCGGAGAATGCGATAAATTTTTTAAACCAAACTACGAACAATTCTTTGGTCATCCACCCGTTTTCATGAGAAACTGCAAATGCTGATGGAGGGAGACCAATCTCAAATTCGTTCTGCATTCTAACTCTTGGAAATATCAACATTGGAGGAACAAAAACAGCAGCTGTTGAAAAGCAAATTTCAGCAGTTGCCGTCTGCCCTCTTTCAGCAGACGTTATTGCACCGACTTGACGACGGCCTTTCTTTGCAATAATCTTGGATTGGGCTTTAGGATTTACTGTAAATCCCGTTTCGTCGCAATAATAAATGCGATCTGGGGTGATTTCTTTGTTCGTTATAGTCTCCTCTAGTAGTTTAAAAAAATTGGCAACGACGACTTTATTAAACCCCATGGCACGCGCGGCCGATGTCGCTTCAGGAGTTCTTAAACTCAGTGACGGGTTTCTTTTCATGAATCCATAAGCCCAGTCTAAACCAGCTGCCGTGTCCTTGAAAGGATGGTCAATGTTATTTTTCTCCGCTAGTTGGAAAGCAATTTCTCGAAGATCGAAAATTGTCATGCCAAAGAGCTTGGCCTCCATTGCAGTCAAATATGAAACTATGTCAGCTTCTTGTTCCATTGTAAATACTGTTCTGAAACGTCCCAAATGCTTTTCAACAACAAAATTCTCATCCCTTTGTTTTTTTTGTACATAACGTTGTAAAGTTGATGAAGGGATTTTATAATTCACTGCTGCACTTGCAATGTACATTTCGTTATTAATAACGACTGAAATGGCCTGAATCATTGATTCTGTGGACCAATTTTGATGCTCCGTCCTCCTTTTATACGTGCGAACCATTTTCTAATGAAGAAATAGACATAAAGTTATGAAAAAGTTACCTCTGTGAAGATGAATCAAAACGGAAAGGCATCCCACTTTGCCCCGCCAACTTTGCCCCAAACGCAGATTAAATAAAATATTATACGAAAAATAACCCTTAACGCCAAATGAAATAACTAAAAAACGAAAAAAGAGGGTAAATGTAAGCCTACAAACCAATGCAATTCAAATTTCAATTACATTTAATTTATTGGTACTTACAGTCAATAGAAATATACGTAATGTTAGAGTTTCTCACAAATGTAGGATACCTTGTATGAAACCTTTCCGAAGAATGCGCGGAAATTGGGAAACACTTCAAAATTTATACTAGGTCAACTCATTTGTCAACAAATAATGTAAATAAACATATAGGAACTGCTCTTATAAAACGAAACGGCAAAATCTCACTTTGCCCCGTATCCCACTTTGCCCCATGTTCCCCTATTAGGTGTACAACTTTGCTTCTGCCGTTTTTTTCCGAAATTCGAGGCTTTATTGTAAAAAACTGGTTATACATTTATGACTCAAAGTATTGTCCATCGCTGGTCACTACTTTCTCCCATTTTTCGGGCAGCGTACGAATCCCGCGTCGAAAAAACTGGTCATCTTTTGAGGCGATCCATGAATCGATCCAATTTTTTACTTCTTCATAAGACCGGAAGTGCTACTCAGCCAGGCCGTGTGCCATTGATTGAAACAAGAGATCGCCAGAGGGAGCAACGTCTGGAGAATACGGCGGGTAGGGTAGAACTTCCCTTTTTAACGTTTCCAAGTATGTCTTGACCACTTTCGCAACATGGGGTCGAGCATTGTCATGCTGCAAAATCATTTTATCGTGTCTCTCATTGTATTGCGGCCGTTTGTCTTTCAATGCTCGGCTCAAACGCATCAATACTGATCGTCTGTGATTGTGTTTCAGTCGGTTCTAACAGCTCATAATACACTACGCCGAGCTGGTCCCACCAAATACGGAGCATAACTTTGGAGCCGTGAATATTCGGTTTGGCCGTCGACGTGGAAGCATGGCCGGAAACTCTCCATGATTTTCTGCGCTTGGGGTTATCGTAATGAATCCATTTTTCGTCCCCAGTCACAATGCAGAAATCCCTTCCGTCGTCTTTGCCTTTCAAGCAGCTGTTCACAAGCAAATAAACGCCGTTCCACATCTCTCGGCTTCAATCGTACGGCACGCAATTTCCTTGCTTCTGAATCATTCCCATGGCTTTGAGGCGTTTTGAAATGGCTTGTTGAGTCATTCCCAATAATCGTGCCAATTCTTCTTGATTTTGACACGAGTCTTGATCAAGTAATGCCTCTAATTCTGCATCTTCGAAAACCTTCTTTCTTCCATCGCTATGCCGGTCTTCGACGTCAAAATCACCGTTCTTAAAGCGTTGAAACCACTCATGACACGTTCTTGCACTAATAGCGGCCTCACCATGAGTATTTGAGAGCATTCGATGAGTCTCAGCCGCAGATTTCTTCATATTGAAGCAGAAAATTAAAACCTCTCGCAAATGACGAAAATTTGGCTCGTAAACTGACATTTTCAATCGAGAATAACTTTATGATGCAGACATAAATCGACTAATGTTTCTATGGGGTTATGTTGACAGGTGTCCAAGTTTATTGTATGACGTCTATGATCTATTTATTTTGACCACCACTTACCGCTAAAGCCATCTATAGGAAAATGGTGGAAGTAAAGTTGTAGGGGAGAGTGGTGTCGGTTGAAACAGAGGGTCAATTGTAACATTGACCGCAATAGCTGTATCTATTGACGAAAGGCTGAACTGCATGCACGGTTGCATACCGTTAATAGACATAAGTCATTGACGAAAAATTGAGTGGCCAAGTGCAAACGTAGCAGCACCTATTTTTGTTAAATCAAGGTTAGATTGTAAACTTTGTTACCCGCCACTATTTTAGTGCAACTCGTTCCACAACAATTTGTAATACGACGATACTGTGTGATATGAATATCAAGCTTTGTAGTAAGGTATATATCAATTCAATTTATTGTTTACATGTAAGTTTAATGGGTATAAAATCGAAACAAGCGGCGGTGGTTGCAAAAGTAACAATCGCAGTAGTGTCGATTGTAACATGAGTAATTATTTAGAAGTCGTTCCTCATCATCAATTTCAATGAAATTATGCTCACATTCGAAGCGTTTTTGCATGAAACGAAAGAATCTGGCAGTAAAATGTTGTGCTCAGTCCCACGAAGTGAGATATTAATCATTAAAGTTAACTGTTGTTAGGTTA
>NW_017295544.1:39677-40543 GCF_001594075.2 Trachymyrmex cornetzi
GCAAAAAAATATTTTTTTTTGTTACAACCGACACCACTCTCCCCTACACCTAATAATAGAATACTAGTTTCATAACTCTTTATAGTAGTTTTAGTGTAGTGCTCTTTAGTGCTTTTTAGTTCTTAGTGTGTTTGTAATAAGTTTTTCAGTAACCAATTTTGTTCTTAGGATTATTTTGGATTACTTCTCCCAGTGTTCACTGTTTCTACTTGTGAGTTCTTTTTATTTTTCTATTTAGCACTAATTATTTATAAACGCTTTTAGACGGTTTACGTGCGTACACAGCGTTTTTCACCCCTTTTTTATCGTGTAGTTTACATCAGAATTTTTCCCGATTATTATATAGGGACCTATCCACGGGGATTCTAATTTTCGCGATCTTCCCCGCCGCACTGTTTCATCGTATAAGAGTACTTCGTCTCCTATTTTAAATTTTATTTCTTTTGCATTTCTATCTTGATATGCTTTGCCTTTTGCTTTTTCTCCTTTAATTGCTAGTAGGTATAGTGTAGCGGTTCTAACCCATGGGGCTAGAGGGGAGCGTGGGGTGCGGGGGATACTTGTCGGCGAGGGGAAGCGTAGTGCGGGGATTCTTCGGTGGTGGGAGTATGACGTCATGCGGAATGGCAGTAAGATTTTGGGGACTGCAGTCACGTACAAGACAACAAAAAACATCACAAAAAAAGAAAATATTGCCATGAACAAAAAAACAAATAGTTATAGAACGAAAAGTGTCACAAAGGGTATACGCTCCAACCGTTTTTCGACCAAGATATAGCGTAATGTAATTTTTATAGAAACAACGTTTATTAATTATTTTAAATATCTAAATACAACCAAGTTTCATAATTATTGAGAGTAGGTAT
>NW_017295544.1:41413-44957 GCF_001594075.2 Trachymyrmex cornetzi
GCAATCTCCACGTAGCTCGGTGGGCCAACGTTGATACCAATTTCTAGAAATTTGTATCCCGTACGTGTCAATGCGTATTTCCTGCCTAGTATGCGAACTGCACGATGCACGGGCGCGCCATAGAAAAATATAAAAGAAATATTAAATAATTAATTAAATAGTTAATTTGAAAAAGTATAAAAATGGAGGTTTCTTAAACTTACTTGGCACATCTTTTCGTAAATGATGGAGTTTCATCATTATTCTGAAGTGGAACGTAATAATTTTTTCGTGTGTTGCTTCCTACAGCGGAGTACATTGCTGTTGCTGCTGCTGCTGCTGCTGCTGTTGGACTTTTCGTACAAGTGGGTATCGCAAGACTGATCGCATTCTCGTAAATTGTGATACTTCGTATATGGTGTTCCTTCTAAAATCGAAGAAGTGGCAGGTCGTCCCCCTTTTTCCAAGAATTTCAAACGTCGCAACACGTTTATACATACATTTATACATACATACGTTTATACATACATACATACATACATACATACATACATACATACGTTTATACATACGTTTATACATACATACGTTCATACATACGTTCATACATACATACGTTTATACATACATACATACATACATACATGCATACATACATTTATACACACGTTTATACATACGTACGTTTATACATAAGTTCATACATACGTTCATACATACGTTTATACATACGTTTATACATACGTTTATACATACGTTTATATATTACAAAGGAAGGGAACGAAAAAGAAATTTAAAACGTATTTAAAAAAAAAATCTCATATTTTATTCTTTAAACTTGATACATTTTTTTTTGGCGTTGTGACCACCAGTTATGTATTTTAAATACATTTTGTAATGCACAATTCTTAATATGTTTTCCACATCGCACAGTATTGGTAACATCTAGATTATGTAAAGAATCTATATTTTTGTAATCAGCATCCAAGGTCTCAATGGTCAAGTTGTCGTTATCGAGTACATCAGCCAACCATTCGCGTTTTTCACGTCCTTTAACGTATATGAGAGCCTTATTGTCATCATTCTCTTCCACACCAATTACAACCATTGTAATCAGGCGTTTCACCATGGTGTACGGGATCATGCCGTCTTCCCATTGCAATCCATGGTGATAAGCACTCAACCAGGAAGCGCAATACTTTTCTGATTTTGTCAAGAAACTCCATGGCATAGGACACGTAAAAATGTAATGAGAGAGAATGGCTCCTTTTCTCAACACCGCCATTTCCTTGACGACAAATTTCTTTCCAACGATAAATCCTTGCAGATCCACAAACGTTGGTATGGTCATGGCGAACGATTTTTCTAGACTGCGATCGATTTCGATGAATCGTATATTTTATAGCGTGTCGGAGAATGCACTTAGGTGATTTTACGCACAACGTTGGTCAACGGATTGTACTGAACCACGCGATCGTGTATGATGAGACAATAGGCTGTAGTATTTGCAGGTACATTCTCCTTGCAGTCGAATTCTATGCGCACGTCCACAGTGGCGCCCTTGACGGATTCGTTTTGTCGCGAACAATCAATGACTACAAAAGGTCCTTCCTCGGTAAATGAGAGCACGTTGAGTAGCGTTTCGAAGCAATCGTTTCCATAATACGCTCTACGAAAACGGGCGTACATATCAAACAGGACGGCGTATCTCTTTTTGCCAAAATCCAGATTTAAATCGTCGTACGGATAAAACGTTGAATTTAAATAAAGTTTCACGTTACTCAAATTACAATCGTCGAACACGCTACCATTTTGTGACATGACATTCTTTCGACCGGTTTGCAGAGCAATGATAACGTATCGCGGTTTCTCAAGCTGAGTCGCCGTTTTGACGGCCCATGAATGCTTTGTCGTATTCTGTAGCAGAGGATACTCGTACAGATCCCAAGAGGGAAAACTCATACTCAGATAACGACCACTTTCCAATGCTCGCAGCATTGATAATTTATTGATCTCGTTTAACGCACCGTGAGGAATCCGCCACTGTACTTTAAATAATTCAATTTCAGACTTCGTCACAGGATTTCTCACCAAGCAATTGTTGTCGTTGAGTGCTCGTATCAAAATCAATTCGTGGCGAGCGTTGACGATCAGGCGTTTGTAATCTTCGCAAAAGCCCAACAGCATGCGGCACGCAAAAATTAAAATGTCCTTTCTCCGTATCGGATCTAGTGTTCCATTCAGTTGAGCGCAATGAAAGCTTTATCGTACGTCAACGACACGTAATTCTTGAGCGTGCTACTTATGCCTACGTTTCTGCAGCGGTCAATCTCCACGCCGTTGAGTTCATATCGAATTTCATCAAACATAAACGCCACGCAATTATTTACAAGCGTCGTTGGCGTCTGATCGTTTTTCTTTTTCACCGTCAATCTTCCTTCGACGTAAAGAAAACTTTCGCACGGCAACGTGTACAAATCCTGTTGCTGTATTGGTATTCTTATTTCATCGCTGTATCCGAAAGTTGTATTGGCGAACGGGTTGTACGTGTGAGTCTCGATCTTAACGATGCGATCGTCAAAGATCGGCTCACCGGTAATATTCAAGTAATCAATCATTTCAAAAATTGCGCACCGTGAATCCCAAAGATTGTAAATATTTAACGTTCGCCATCGTCGTCATCATCGGTGTTATAGTTGCTATTGTTGCTATTGTCACCATGCAAAAGCACTATGTCAACGGTTTCAAGCGCGTCGCGGTGGGAACGCAAAATCGCACGTTTCAAAAATTCATTTATGTCTCGTACTTCGTACGAACCTTTGGGAATTGTAATTTCTGCGTCGTCTTTGTCGAAATAAAATTTATTGTTTGATTCGTTTACGTTCGGTATCGTGTGATAAGTTTCAAAAATCATCAGACCGAGCTTGTAATCACCGTCACTCAAATCTATGGCGGGGAAGTTGTTCGCCGCGAGGAGGCTGCTCTTCCCGCTCAGTGTAAGTGTCAACGACATGACGAGAAAAGCGTTCGACCAATACTGAGATTTCACGGCACTTCATCAAGCTTTTTAAATTCATGAGCGTCGACCGTTCTTAGAAACCACAGGCACATCTGTCCGCAGAAGCTCTGATCATACGTCTGATAGGAAGTGCGATTGTATTCTATCGTCGTAGCACCGTTCCCGAAATATCGCACCATTTCCTTGGGCGGTCGAAGATTACCAAAGCTGTCGAAGTACACGACGAGGTTGTTTCTCTTCGCGTACGCTACGCAGTGAGTCCCGGGTCCCGTCGCATCGTCCAGATTCACGATACCACTTTCGTTTCGACGCACGCCGCTCGTTGGTAACGCGTTACGCATGAAAACACCTCTAAAATATGTTACGCGCATACGTCTCGCAAGCATGTCCAATTGCACGTTGGTAGTTGCACCCGAGGGCATTTTTATCGTCTCTTTGGCGTTTTTTTTTTCTTTACTGCTACGCCCTGTCCGCGTCCATATTTGTGCGGAGCGAGATACAGTCCGCGACCCTGTTCCATCGCGCGATCGTGACGTTGCAGCTCTT
>NW_017295544.1:45017-46109 GCF_001594075.2 Trachymyrmex cornetzi
CCGAGCGCACCCAACATTAGCAGAAACGATAACGCACCGCCTCGTTTCGCTGTCGGTAGTATCCGTTTTTTCGTTAACTTTTTCGTTGTGTTTTTCTTCATCGTCTTCTTCGGTTTCATGCTCATGCCAATCTTGGTTTTGGTTTTCATCGCTGCCCAAACGGCAACAGCGGCGGCTCTCTCGCTCAAAGCCGAAACTCTCGCGGCGACCCGTCTTAGCGCTTTATCGGCGAGTACCTTGTCCGCCGCGTGTCTATCGGTGAGATCGTTGCTCCGAGAATACGCAATGTCGTGTTCTCGGCACGCCGCGTCCAGCGGATTTATACCCGTATCATCTCTGGCTAATCGCTTCGTCAGCCGAGTACCCGGACCGCAAAATTGGTAGCCCGGGATATGTAATTCGAAAGGAAGCGTGTTTATCGTTCGATTCAACAGACTGCCGCCCGACGCTGACATTCGCTACAGTCCTTTATCTTCGGTCCCGGACAGTCGGTGTGCGTTCGCTGCCACGGTTGATTGTA
Organism: Trachymyrmex cornetzi; assembly: GCF_001594075.2. Taxonomy (NCBI): domain Eukaryota; kingdom Metazoa; phylum Arthropoda; class Insecta; order Hymenoptera; family Formicidae; genus Trachymyrmex; species Trachymyrmex cornetzi. The sequence continues at coordinate 45,538 of NW_017295544.1, forward strand.
GTGCTCGTCGCAGCGACGATACGTTCGAACCCTCGAACCACCTTTAAGTGTCCCGGAAGCTTGTTCCACACGTAGTCGATGTAGTCACCGTACACTCGTAACAGTACGATCTTCGGTATATACTGCAACAGCTCGGCGCTCAAATCCAGAACGTCTGAAGGATGATATAGCGCGAGATACATTTTATTACTGCGCGTCTCGCGGATTCGCGCGCCTTTAAATAGGCGGTCGAGAGCGCACATCCCGTAGTGCAAGCATGAAATTCGTATTGCAACCGCTGGCGATACGTGTCACGAACTGCGACGCGAAATCGCGAATAATGGAAAGCGGCGTGGAGAAGAGCAAGCACGGCGAAATGCTGCCGAATACTATACGCGCGATCATTTGCGGCCCGCCAAATTGCGGTAAAACCAACGTTCTCATAAGCTTACTTGAGAGTACGAACGGCGTACGTTTCGAGAACGTGTACGTCTACTCGAAATTGTTGCAACAGCCAAAGTATCAACATCTCGAAAATTTGTTTACATCTATCAACGAAATCGGCTACTTTACGTTCTCCAACAACAGCGACG
>NW_017295544.1:46328-48005 GCF_001594075.2 Trachymyrmex cornetzi
ACATGTTTACAACGATCATGTGAATACCGACATGTCATATGACGAATTTTACGCGTTGTGCAGCGACTGTTGACAACAAAAATATGGTTTCGTAGTGATAGACAAAGACAGTGCGCTCACAAATGGACGATACAGAAAAGGATTTTCGAGTTCGTTCGCGATACCGTAATGTAACCAGTCGTCATCGATACTTAACCAGAGACAAACATGGCAGATGTATGTTCGCGATACCGTAATGTAACCAGTCATCATCGATACTTAACCAGAGACAAACATGGCAGATGTGCGCCAGCGCGAAAAAAATCGTGAGGAAAATCGAGAAGACGAGCGAGTCGATCCGCAAGAAACATCGCGCTCTGAAGACTGGTAGAATCGAGGAGGGCATCGCGTTGGATAGACATTTTAAACCTCTTATCGTACCGTTGCGACTTTTCGCCGACAACCCCGGCGAGCGCGCGACAAAAGAGAGTCGCGCGACGAAGATGCAGCGTCTGCCCCTAAAAGTGGGAGGAAGGAGGAGGAGGAACAAAACGAGGGAGAAGAAGCGAGCGAGACGTTCGAACCTTCCGCAACTTTGCATAAATCCAGTGATCGATCGCGCGAACCGATAACTTGCACCCCACGTGCCAAATAAAATCGTACCGACCGTAGAGTCATTGGAGAACGTTTTCGAAACGACGGAAGACTCGCTAGCGACAAAGGTTCAAAATCAGCTGCAAACTTCGAAAGGTCGAGAGGCGTTATGAGCCAACTTGAGTCCGCTGGGTCAAAAGTATGTCGAGGCTGTCCTGCGTGGAGCGCAAGTTAAAGAGAGCGGTATAGATCATGTGTACGGCGTTTATCTACACAAGGATGGATTGATGTTTGGCAATAAAGTTTTGACGTGGATGACGCGGACAACATAATTATTGACGGAGTACGATACGCCGGTACACCTGGTCTTTACGAGTTGACTTTCAAGAGAATTCCTGACGATGCCCTCTACACGGAAGACGATATGCACAAGTATAAGAGCATGCCGTTGATGACAAGCGCGTACAAACACAAGCATCATTCGCAAGGTCGATTATTGAGCAACAACATACAAGTACAAATACATAATCGCGCCGTTGATGCTGGTCACACCCAAGAAACAGAGTAAGAAATCTGGAAAAGGATTACCTCACGCAATGACGCTAAACGACAACGCGATTGATTACGTGCACTGGGACGATCCCAACGAGCTGGTGGATCGTCTACGAATGCTCGATGCTTCGCACCGAGCGGGCAACAACGCTCACGACAACGAGATGCTGTCGATCATCCAGGAACTCCGCGAAGTCGGTCTTATTATAAATTAAATCGTGTATCAATGAAACGAGGCAGTCGAGTGACAACAGCGAGAAAAATACATTATTTTCTTGTGTATTACGCATCGAATCATGAAAAAGAGATCCGATGAAAACAAAAAAGTTATGTCCGAGAGATGTCGACTCGTTGAGGAATTGCACGCTCCTGCAAGAAGAAATTTTCCGCGAAGGCGCGTCATAGTCCGGGGATACGACGATCTGTGGCAGGCTGATATAGTTGAGATGTGCCCTTATTCGAGCCTCAACAGAGGTCACCACTACATTACTCACCGTCATCGATGTGTTGGCAAGTACGCGTGGGCCGTGCCACTCAAGAGCAAGGGTGGAA
>NW_017295544.1:48309-50100 GCF_001594075.2 Trachymyrmex cornetzi
CCCGCCGACGTAACTCCCGCGATCGCCGAAAGACTCTTGGGCACAGTGTACAGCGCGATAAAGATCGCGGGTCCGGCAAAATTCCAAGTAGGCGATTCGGTACGCGTGAGCAAGCACAAGGTGGTTTTTGAGAAAGGTTACACGCCAAATTGGACCACCGAGGTGTTTACGATCGTTAAGATACAACGTACTAATCCCGTAACCTACTTACTCGAGGACTATCGCGGAAAATCTGTCGCTGGAGTGTTCTACGTGCACGAGTTGCATCGCGCTACTCATCCGGACGTGTATCTCGTGGAGAAAGTACTGCGCAGGAAGGGAGACAAGGTGTACGTCAAATGGCTGGGATTCGATGGATCGCACAATTTATGGATAAACAAAAACAATGTCATTTAATAAAATTTTAATTCATATATTTTGTATAGATATAACATATATATCATTATAAATGTGTAAAATATATATTTTTCTTTATTATCCCTTCCATCTTCGTTTTTGGAGTATACAGATATAAAATACGTATAAAAATGGTTGATACGTGAAATAAAAAATAGTAATACATAATAAATGATATTACATAATATATAATAGTAATACTTATATAAATGTACGATACATGAAATGAAAAATAATAGTAATATATAATAAATGGTATTACATAAAATATAATAGTAAGACTTATATAAATGTAAAACATACATGACGATATTATAATAATACATAATAGTAATACATATTTACTATATGAAAATAAAAAATAAAAAATGTAGACAAACATATACAAAGTACAAATTATGATAATACATAAGATATATTAATACATAATAAATGTATGAAAATATAAAAATATAAGAGTATAAAAAAACATAATAGTAATATAAATGTTAATGCACATATATATTACAAAGGTACCCGCCAATGTCCCCACGGTAATGTCTCCGTCGAATCTGGTACGACGTACCGTTTGTCATCGTATGGACTCAGAGCGATTTTCGATTCGGATATCGTGTATATCTCATGCAGTTTAGATCGTATACACGATTGACGACGAGTCATTCCGATCTCTTCGTTCAAGCACCGCGTGTAATCGTCGAACGTTATCGTTCGCGCTACTACGTTACTCTTTACACCTTTCGCTTTTTTGATGTCTTTTTTGCCATCTACCCTCACCGTGTACATCTTCGCTCTGAGTCCAACGAATTCGGTCATTATCGTACCATTGTTCTCGTCTTTCATAAGACCGGGTACTTTTTTATTCGCGAGAGATATACCGTACGCGTTGTCCGCCGGATAATCGCTCGTGTCGAATCTTGCGATATCGCGTTTCATAGACTCGTAAGCATCGTTGCATTCTATACGGTAAATGAGACTGTCCGTGTCGGTGTACATGATTTTGCATTTGTCGTGAAATAGTGGTAACATGTAGTCGTAGTGAAATTCGTACAAGCAGACTTTCGATATATCGAATATACACATACCCACGTAAATCGGCTTGTTGAACTTCACCTCGAGTTTACGCAGTTCGACGACGATTAAATTTTCCGCAAAGATGCTACGACTGTGGAAATTCGGTTTCGCGATCATTGCTTCCGCGCCGTATAGTCCGTCCCATTTTGTTAATAATTTTACGTCGATGTGATTGCGCACATTTTCCATGGTTTTTCCGAAAACCGCGTTGTTCATTAATTTAAACAAATTTTTTTCAAAATCGTTTTTCGCACGAGTTCTGAAATTGGTATTGAGTTGGATGTACTCGCGAAGCCATGGAGATTGCGCGAATTGTAACACCCG
>NW_017295544.1:54434-54763 GCF_001594075.2 Trachymyrmex cornetzi
CTAGCGTTTCACACTGTGCGCCGGTCCCCGCCATCGGTCCCTATCGCGCGCTATACTTACCATGTCTCTCTCACTCTTAGGCATCTTTTTCCAACGCAGCTTTATCTTCTTCTCGAACGCAGCTTCTCGCACGCAGATATATATATATATAATATGTATGGTTTACAGCAATGATTTGAAATATTTACCATGTTTACCAGTTTTATATTTTATTTTTAATAAGAGCTCGGTGATTGATGCTCTCGCACGCAATGATGCTGTCGACGCGTAACATGATACCGCAGAGATAAGGAAGGAAGGAACAATTAATTGTAAACTTTGGGATATAC
>NW_017295544.1:55710-56490 GCF_001594075.2 Trachymyrmex cornetzi
TTCATCATAGTCGTAAACCCTTTCGAAGTGTTGAATGTTTAGCACACCAAGTACCAGTGCGTGTTAAAACATTGCGGAAACCAAGTTCCCGATTGCGTATCAAATGCGGGAGCGATGAGCAATTATGGTTAGCCATGTTTGCACAAACTGACTTTGCACGATCCCCGTCATTATTTATATTTTCGTTCCCACTCAACAATAGTAAAAAATGCAATGTTTACGAAAACATGTCGCAACATGTTTCGCGATGACACCATCAATTTAACACGTGCAAAAATGCACCTCTTACAATAAAAGAGGCATCTGAGGATGACTTCAATGTAATCTAATACTGCAAATTGTAGCGTCAGCAAATATGCAACTGCTTTGTCAGCGTAATATAAGAAATTTTTTCAAGGACATCATTAATGTAATTTGATACAACACGTGCAAAAGTGCACCTCTTACAATAAACGACGCATCCGGTGATGACATCGATGTAATCTAATAAAGCAAAATGCAACATTTACAAATATAGAACTGCATTGTCAGCGTAATATAAGAAATTTTTTCAAGAATCGTTAATGTAATTCAAGATTTTATATTTTAGTCAACATCGATATGAGGCTTATTGGACCAGTATCTCATAAGTAACCTTATAAACGCAGCTGCTTAAATGTAATCTGTCTTTATCAATATTGTTTAATCCTATGTTAACGATTAAACATATTTTATGTTTAATTAATATTATAAAGAGTTAAGATTTTAGTTGTTCTGATTTGTTAATTAAAACATTTAAAA
>NW_017295544.1:56591-57016 GCF_001594075.2 Trachymyrmex cornetzi
CGTGGTTCAACTTATCCTTCGAGAATGCTCCACATGTCCACTTGCATCCTTGTAATTAATATAATCTCTTTCATGTTTACGAGATATATCAAGAATTTATAAGTACTCAATTATTAAGCCAGATGAACATGCAACGTAAATGCTTTTGAAGCATTTGTCATTAGTTCATCTATAATTGTGTGAAGATTTATAATAATTTCAAGAGAAAAAGTGTCACAACTAGCCTCACTCTACCCTACATCGAGACTCCGTACTAGATGATAGCAACACCTTTTCTACCGAATCGCGGTTTACGCTATCACATAATACTCCACATTAAAGTATACAATTACCTATATACAGGGTGTCCCATTTTAAATAACGGATAGGAATATCTCAGATGGTAAGCATTTTGGAGGAAATTTGTTTATACAAAAGTTGTAGGG
>NW_017295544.1:57711-58321 GCF_001594075.2 Trachymyrmex cornetzi
GGGCTGTAGGGATTTATGACTGTAAAAACTAATTTTTACATCACTGTGGTAGTCGAGACTTTCGAGATGAGACGAGATGGTACGCGGTGCTTTGAGAGGCGAGATTGCGGTTCTCGTCTCGAATTGCGCGAGACGAGACACGGCGGGAATCTATTAAGATAAGTTAAACAGTAAAAAGTACTTATCTAAAAATTAATTTTTATTTTACATAATGCCAGATTATACCCCGAATGAAATAGTAGGTATTATCCTTGTACTTGGAGAATGTCGAGGTAATTATGTACAAGCTGCAGAATTATATCGTAATCGCTTCCCCAATGTAAGGCACCCGAACGATCGTACCATTGCGAGACTTGTAGAACGTCAAATATGCTTGAAAAATAATTTTTTGTAATAAAGTAAACGATAAAGTTCATTTAGTTAAATGATCTTTAAACCTGCCTCTGCATTAATTGTTCAAGCACTTGACACACCCTTTTTTAGTTTTCTATTAAGATAAGTTAAACAATCAAAAGTACTTATCTAAAAATTAATCTTTATCTTACATAATGCCAGATTATATATATACCCCGAATGAAATAGTAGATATTATCCTCGTACTTGGAGAATG
>NW_017295544.1:58598-59813 GCF_001594075.2 Trachymyrmex cornetzi
ACTTCGAAAGAAGGCGTCTGTTTTGTAGATTGGCACAAACAAAATAAAAGATCCGAAATTTTTTCATTACGTCTTATTTAGTGATGAAGCCACTTTTCATAATACTGGTCAACTTAACAGGCACAATTGCCATTATTGGTCTGTAGAAAATCCTCATTGGCATCGTGAAGTGAATCATCAGCAACGTTGGAGTTTGATCGTATGGTGCGGTATTGTCAATGGAAACTTGATTGGACCTTATTTCTTCGACGAAAATGTAAATAGTTACAACTATTTACAATTTTTAATAAATGATTTACCGAAATTGCTCGAGAATGTTGATCTACACACGAGAATCCGCATATGGTTTCAGCAAGATGGTGCACCTCCTCATTATGCCAGGATAGTTCGTGACTATTTAAATATCAGATTCACGAATTAATGGATAGGTCGTGGTAGATTTGTAGAGTGGAGTCCGAGGTCTCCGGATTTGTCTAATTTGGACTTCTTTTTGTGGGGCTATCTGAAAAATATTGTCTACGCTGAAGCACCCATCACAAGACAAAATATGATGGAACGCATAACAAACGCATGTCGCAACATTCCAAGAAATGTTCTTCTTGCAATCATTAGAAGTTTTCAAAATCGCATTAAGTTATGCCTTGATAATAACGATCAATTATTTGAACATTTAGTTAGATAAATTTGCTTATGGAGTGAACTTTAACATGAGGTCAGACATTAAATCTTGAGGTTGATAACTAGATGATACTCGACCTTGCCTTAACTGGCTGGGTAACTCCTCTATCTTGCCTTAACTGGCTGGGTGACTCCTCTATCTTGCCTTAACTGGCTGGGTGACTTCTCTATCTTGCCTTAACTGGCTGGGTGACTCCTCTATCTTGCCTTAACTGGCTGGGTACCCCCATGTGTCCACCTTCTCGTGGTGGGGGTGTTGTAGCTTACGATCCGCTCGGGCAATATCAGCTCAGGTTCAACCATGCTAAATGCTGGCCGACAGGGAGGTCCAAACTAACGGACACAAACCGAAAAGAACTATAGAACCTCACCATGGAGCGGTGAAGGAGCACTTGAAGGTAGCGGTGAAGGTCAAGGTCAAGGTCATATTCGGACGTTAAATCTTCCGCTCTTTCCACTTCCAGGTTAAAAAATAAGGGGTTCCATTTGAAAAAATTGACTTGATATTGAAATGACCTTGAAGGTCATCGTCAAGGT
>NW_017295544.1:59979-61154 GCF_001594075.2 Trachymyrmex cornetzi
GGTCAAATATCTTGGAAAATAATGCTTATGGAAAAAAATGTTCAATACAAAAGTTTTAGTATATCAAGTGGTCTATTATATGGTTATGTTGAAATGATCTTCATGTGACCTTGAAGGACACCGTGAAGGTCAACTTTGAAATCTTAAATGGAAATACCTATTTTCTCTTACACATCTTTAAAGCTGGTATCAAGACGTTTCCGAAACACTGGTTACAAACCCTTTTTGCTTGAGATCTTCCTGAGTTAAGAACCTTTAAAGTTTAAGTATCGCCGGCGCGTTATCTAAGGTATGCGCGCGCGCACGCAAACACACACACACAAACGCGCGCGCACAATACTCACTTTGATCAAGCATCTCGAAGAGGTGGATATCCGACCGTGCCACCTCCACGTAGTATACCTTAGATAACGCGCCGGCGATACTTAAACTTTAAAGGTTCTTAACTCAGGAAGATCTCAAGCAAAAAGGGTTTGTAACCAGTGTTTCGGAAACGTCTTGACACCAGCTTTAAGGATATGTAAGAGAAAATAGGTATTTCCATTTAAGATTTCAAAGTTGACCTTCACGGTGTCCTTCAAGGTCACATGAAGGTCATTTCAACATAACCATATAATAGACCACTTGATATACTAAAACTTTTGTATTCAACATTTTTTTCCATAAGCATTATTTTCCAAGATATTTGACCGTTGCCGAACTTTCTCCCATCATTGTATATATATATGTATATATACAGTGATGGGAAAAAGTTCCGGAACGGTCAAATATTTCAAAAACCATTGGTATTAAAAAAAAACGCTGAAACACGTGAAACGATTTTTCAAAAAATCTATCTTTTGAGGGGGTTACAACCCCCCACCCCTAAGGGGGCACGTGGGGCACGAGGGGAGTCGAAGATCTTAAATGGCAACATAGGTCGAGTGGGGGCTCATTGGAAAGGTCTTTTCGAGACAAATCCAAAACACTACGCATAGAGGGCGCTGCGTTCACTTTTGGCGGGAAAATTCAATTTTGATAATTAGAAAATTTTGACCATTTTGAAAATTTCACGGATGGCAGTAGTAACTTAGCGAGGTTTTAACTGTCATTTCAAACATCCTGCAATATGTATGATCAGTCTTTTCTAACAATACCGCCGGCATTAGCATTACCCGAGATGTACCGCGTGGAGG
>NW_017295544.1:61221-61524 GCF_001594075.2 Trachymyrmex cornetzi
TGTGTGTGTGTGTGTGTTTGAGAGGTGCAGGTCGAAATCAATTTAGATTCAATAATTCATTCATTCAATGAAATTTTTATGTATTTTATGTAAAATTAGTACATAATAGTATTTCTGTGTAAAACCCGTATTGATTAGGTAACTACCACATTATTTATGCAAATAAGAAGTTTTTACCTCATGAGCTTTAAATTGTTTTCGAGTATCTTCTTTATGCCGGTATCGTTGTAAAAATAATTTCATACAATTATTCGTTGTTCCATTGTAAGTTTATGGTTGGTTTTCTATCGGTTGTATCGAAAA
>NW_017295544.1:61764-62610 GCF_001594075.2 Trachymyrmex cornetzi
TGCAAAAAGTGCAAGCAACGCGAACAGACCTAATAGCGGTAAATGTATTTGTATCTTGCACACAACATCTAACAAATCACTAATACACTCCATTCTTGCAAGACTCTGACAGCTACATATCTGACACAAACAGCTACATATCTGACTGACCTACTGTCTTGGAAATGACTGACAGCGCGGAGGCTGTGCGCGATTTTGTAGTAAAGATGTTCGTTGGAACATGATACCATTCTAAGGAAAAGAGCAATGCCTCGGTAAAAAGTTTACACCTTAGCCGAAAATTATATCATGTGATCAAATAATATCATGAATAAACTTCAGCATTTTTATCAATTATAATTTGATCAATGCGTTATATCAACAAGCGAAAGTACAACGCCCGGATCAAAAGTTTATTATAATGATACTGGCGCCAAGTTAAATTCCATGTTATTCGTGCAGATACCAAATTATATAAATAATATTAACTTTAATGATATCACTCGTATAAAAGATTTGATATCAAGAACTGGCGCAAAGTTAAATCCTATTTCTCTTTCTCTCTTTATACCATGTAAAATTATTAATCTTATGATATGTATCATTTGTATAAAAGAATTGATATCAACAACTGTGGCGCCAAGTTAAATTCGACTATCAAAATGAAAAGGAAAACTCAAGTGATACTTCTTTATTATTTACTTCATCCAAATGGTACTATCTTTAATTTTTATGCAACGAAACCTATAAGTATACGTATACTTATTGAAGAATCTTCCTATTCCAATCCAAATGGTTGAAATTCTTCTTAAATGAAATTATTATATCACATTTCATTCAAAGACATTTCCTCTTCCAACTAAAGTA
>NW_017295544.1:62915-69973 GCF_001594075.2 Trachymyrmex cornetzi
TGTGTATATATGCGATTGAGTTATAGAGTCGTGTAAATTATGAACGTTGTGAATACTATTAAGTTTAAGTCTGAGAAAAATATATTTAGATTTGTAAACATACGTTATAAAAGAGAAATAAATAATAAAATTTATTCTTATTCACTGTAAAGTTAAGATTAAATTTATTATTACACTTTTATTATTACATTTAAAATATAATTACATTTATTACTTATATTTATTAATTACAATTCTAATTTTAAATCGTTTTTATAGTTTTTCTTACTCGATCTAGCAGCGCCAAGTGTTTTTACATGAAAAATTTTTCTATTTAAATTAAATTTTTTCATTTTATACGGTAAATTCTTTAATTTTTTGTGATAACACTTAAATTGAGCAAGGTAACGCAATTTTGTGATAATATTTTGTATAATGTTTTGAAGGAAAATTAAATAACCACTACTTTAGTTGGAAGAGGAAATGTCTTTGAATGAAATGTGATATAATAATTTCATTTAAGAAGAATTTCAACCATTTGGATTGGAATAGGAAGATTCTTCAATAAGTATACGTATACTTATAGGTTTCGTTGCATAAAAATTAAAGATAGTACCATTTGGATTAAGTAAATAATAAAGATAGTATTACTTGAGTTTTCCTTTTCATTTTGATAGTCGAATTTAACTTTGGCGCCACAGTTGTTGATATCAATTATTTTATACAAATGATACATATCATAAGATTAATAATTTTACATGGTATAAAGAGAGAAAGAGAAATAGGATTTAATTTTGCGCCAGTTCTTGATATTAAATCTTTTATAGGAGTGGTATCATTAAAGTTAATATTATTTATATAATTTGGCATCTGCAACGAATTACATGGAATTTAACTTGTCGCCAGTTTTGTTGATATCAAATCTTTTATAGGAATGATACATATCATTATAAGAAAATCCTTGAAGAAAAAACATCAACTCGATTAACCCTAATCGGTGATTCACAGTCAACTGTAAGAGCTCAATTCTACTAAACAGCAAACGCGATTAGTCATCAGTTCCACGGCTGATTAAATAATTGGCGTTGGTGAAACCGGCCCAAATGGTGGTTCTACACGAGAAACATGCACGCTTAGCGCTTTTTTTACCTTTTTATAAAAAGGTAAGTTTGTATACGATCATGTACTAATTGAATTACAAATTTTATAAGATAATATTAATTGAACAGCAGAGAATATTTATTCAGCCTCACGTGTTCATACGTGTTCCTCTGTTCCATCGATGTGACAGATTCTAACCTGAATAGTTTAACGGTTAATACTAAATGCCACATTTACGGCTTGCTATCTAGAGTCAGACCTGTCAGAATGAGAGGCGAATACCTAGACACCCACTTCCTCGACGGCGATCACCTAGACACTCATTTCCTCGATGGCAAACACCTAGACACCAACTTTCTCGACGGCGTACACCTAGACACCCACTTCCTCGACGGCGATCACCTAGACACTCATTTCCTCGATGGCAAACACCTAGACACCAACTTTCTCGACGGCGTACACCTTGACACTCATTTCCTCGATGGCGAACACCTAGACACCCACTTCCTCGACGTCGAACACCTAGACATTCATTTCCTCGATGGCGAACACCTTGACACCAACTTCCTCGATGGCGAACATGTAGACAACACCTAGACACTTATTTCTTCGACAGCGAGCACCCAGACACTCACTTCTTCGACGGCGAACACCTAGACGCCAACTTCCTCGACGGCGAACACCTAGACACCCATTTCCTTGACGGCGAACACCTAGACACCCACTTCTTCGACGGCGAACACCTAGACGTCCACTTCCTCGATGGCAAACACCTAGACATCCATTTCCTCGACGGCGAATACCTAAACACCCATTTCCCTAATAGACACGCACTTCTTCGACAGCGAACACCTAGACGCCCACTTCCTCGACGGCGAACACCTAGACACCCATTTCTTCGACCTAGACACCCACTTCCTCGACGACAAACATCTAGACGCTTAATTCCTCGACGGCGAACTCCTACACGCTTAATTCCTGAATATCTATACACCCTCTTCCTCGACGCGGTAAATACCTAGATCTTCAACGACAATCTCGATATTTCATTTTAATTATAATTAATATTTCGTTTCAATACATTTTATTAATTAAATTTCATTTTAAAATTTCAATTAATAATAATAATAATTAATTGAAATTTTAAAATGAAATTTAATTATTTAATAACTCCACGTGCACGTCACATCGTCTATGTGACAATGTTGCCATCGCTGATTATCACAGCCGTCATGTGTGGTTGATCACATTCGAATGTGCAATGCTGCCACCGCTAGGTTAAGTCAAAAGCCCTCTAGTGTCGAAAAAACGAGAAGGACATTTTCTCCTGGTCGACGACGACAATAACGACGATGACAATAATAATAAGGACGACGTATCTGAAAATGGACTGAAAAAGGAGCAGTTCGGAACTTTGCGTCGCGATATCTCCGCTCGTAGCGCACGTAGAAAAAAATAAAAGCACTTTTATCACACAATCCGTGTGGTGGCTATCGATTGAGCATACATAGAACGCGATCGGTTCAGCCGTTATTGAGATCCGATAATCTTGATCTGCCGCAACTCGTCGGTTCGCGTAAAGGAGGCACGGCAGTGCCGCTTCGCGCAGCTTAGCGCCGAGACACTACCAGTGTTTCCAGATACCTCAGCCGAAAAATATATCACGCGTTCGAACGATTCCACGGACAAACTTCAACACTAATCAGTAACAATTAGATCATCACAATCAATATCAGCGACAAAAAGTACAATGTCTCGTGTAAAATCGTATACCTCAGCAATAAGGTATATGAGAAGACGTCGCGCTCGAAAGAATTCACCTCAGCATCTTTATCACTAGCAGCGCCTCGCGATATCGAACGGCTATCAGTCCATTATAAACAGATATCAGACTGATATTTAACAGCTTTTAACATCTATCGGACTGATATTTGACAGCTATAAACAGCTATTAGACTGGTATTTAACAGCTATAAACAGCTATCAGACAGATAGCTGTTCATAGTAGATTGATAACAGTCTGATAGCTGTTGAATGAAGCCTTAAAAAAGGCATTAATACAGAGACTGACAGACTCACAAGAGTATAAAATACGCCAACTACTAGAAACTGAGGAGATGGGAGACAGAAAGCCATCGCAGTTTCTACGGCATCTGGCAACCCTCGCCGGGACTACGATCTCTGAAAAACTGCTGCGCACACTATGGCTAGGACGCCTGCCGGCCCAGACACAGGCCATACTAGCGACACGAGGCGAGGATAACCTCAACAGCGTAGCGGAGCAGGCCGACCGAATACATGAAATCAGCGGTAAAACAGTGGTCCAAGCTACTAGCGGACCGCAGCCAACAAGTCCAACAGCAAACACGCTAGAGGAACTACAAAGGCAAATAGCCGCCCTCACGACGAAGGTAGAAAGAATGACCAACGCATGGGAAAAAGGCAGGCCTCGGAGCAGAACGAGAAACCGGTCCGGAGGTAGGAAGCCAAGTCTGCTACTACCACCGATGTTTCGGAGCAAAGGCACGCAAGTGTGAACAACCGTGCCATTTCGTGGCAAACGAGAAGAGCACGGAAAACACACAGGGCTCTCAATGACGGCGGCCGTTGAAAACAGCCCAAAATTATGCCGCCTACACGTCACCGACAGGGTGACAGGTCGAAGATTCCTTGTGGACACGGGATCCGATGTGAGCATAATACCTCCCCTACATAAGGAGGGTAACATGAAACCGACCCCGTACCAACTGTACGCCGCCAATGGCACGTTGATACCAACGTACGGCACAGTGGTACTCCAACCAGATTTCGGACTGAGGAGAGCATTTCCATGGAGATTTGTGGTAGCCAATACCACACAGCCGATACTGGGAGCCGACTTCTTGGCGCACTACAGTCTCTTGCCGGACATGCAGAGAAGAAAATTGATAGACGGGAAAACAGGCCTGATGACCAAAGGAATCGCAAGCATCTCATCAACGCCTTCCGTCAAGACAATAGCCACACCGAGCAAGTACCACGAGGTGTTAGCAAAATATCCGGATCTGACGAACATCACAGGGCACCAGCGCGAGGCGAAGCATGAAACGCAACACTTCATAAAAACCTCGCCTGGTCCACCCGAAGCATGCCGACCACGCAGACTGGCCCCGGACAAGCTGAAGGCGGCCAAAACAGAGTTCGACCTAATGCTAAGAGAGGGCATTATACAACCATCAAAGAGCCCGTGGTCAGCACCGCTACACCTGGTACCCAAGAAGGATCAGACATGGCGACCATGCGGAGACTACCGGAAATTAAACGCCAGGACAGTACCAGACAGGTACCTCATACCGCACCTAGAAGACTTCGCACACGCGTTGGAAGGAAAAACAATATTTTCCACGCTCGACCTGGTCAGGGCCTATTACCAGATCCCAATACACCCACCGGACGTGCCAAAAACGGCAATCACGACGCCGTTTGGCATGTTCGAGTTTAAGTACATGCCGTTCGGACTTCGGAACGCAGCACAGACGTTCCAGCGCTTTATTAACAGCATACAACGATTTATCAACAGCATACTCCACGACCTGGGGTATTGTTACGCATACATCGACGACATCTTGATAGCATCGCGGACACCTGACGAACGCAAACAGCACCTGCACGAAGTATTCCAGAGGCTTGATAAGCACGGCGTCAAAGTCAATACAGCGAAATGCGTCCTAGGAGAGAGCAAGGTAACGTTCTTAGGCTACGAAGTTTCGGCCGAGGGGACAAAATCTCCGGAACACAAAGTACACGCTATAAGAGACTTCCCAAAGCCGGCAACACTCAAGCAGCTGCGCCGATTCCTGGGGATGACAAATTTCTACAGGAGATTCCAGGAGCAGCCCAAATACAGGCAGCTCTTAATGAGGCGCTAAAAGGCAGCAATATGAAAGGAAGTAGGCCAGTAGAATGGACGCCCGAGCGGGAAACAGCGTTCAACAAGACAAAGGAGAGCCTAGCTCAAGCGACTCTACTAGCGCACCCGGACGCAACAGCAAGGTGGCGACTCATCACAGACGCGTCAAACGTGGCGATAGGAGCGGTACTACAGCAAGAGAAAGGACAGACTTGGCAACCACTAGCCTTTCTAAGCAAGAAACTGAACAACGCACAAACGAAGTACAGCCCCTATGACAGGGAACTACTGGCTGTATACTCGGCGGTCAGACACTTCCAACACATGCTGGAAGGCCGGCCATTCACCATCCTGACGGACCACAAGCCACTGACGTATGCCTTCAATTAGGACCCGCTACGCAGCTCGCCAAGGCAGGCACGCCACCTGGAGTACATAAGCCAGTTTTCAACCGACATACGGTATATAGCAGGCAGGGACAACATAGTAGCCGACGCCTTGTCCAGAACCGAGAAGGTACGACAAGGAATCAACTTCGAGGACTTAGCCAAGGCCCAGGAGAACGACACCGAGCTACAGGCAGTATTAGAAGCCAAAAAAGGCCTATGGTTGGAAAAAATACCCGTGCCCGGCACCACGACAACCGTATATTGTGACACTAGCACAGCGATAGCGCGACCGTACCTCACGCAGGACTTCCGACGTCAAGCGTACGAGTCACTGCACTCCCTGGCACATATAGGCATTAAGGCAACAACAAAACTGGTAGAAAGCCGATTCGTCTGGCCAAACATTAAGAAGGATTGCAGACAATGGGCACAGGCATGCACCCAATGCCAAAAGGCGAAGATCACGCGACACAATAAGGCACCGGTACACAACATAGTGGGACCAACACAGCGCTTCGAACACATACATATAGACCTCGTTGGCCCACTACCAAGTTCGGAAGGATACCGCTACTGCCTAACAATAATAGATCGTTTTACACGTTGGCCCGAGGCAATACCGGTACCCGGCATAACAGCTGAAACAATAACAAAGCAGCTATTCAGCACGTGGATAGCACGGTTTGGCGTCCCACTAAGAATAACAACGGACCAAGGCCGTCAATTCGAGGCTGACCTAAAAAGGACTGACACGACTAATCGGGGCCACACACTGGAGAACAACAGCCTACCATCCGCAGGCTAACGGTATAGTAGAGCGCCTCCACAGGCAAATAAAGACGGCCATCAAGAGTCACGACACAGAGCGATGGACAGAAGTCCTCCCAGTAGTCCTAATGGGAATCCGAGCCGCAACCAGGGAAGACTTACAGGCTACCTCCGCGGAGCTAGTCCTGGGAGAAACCATTAGGTTACCAGGACAGTTCCTGACAACCACAAGCCGCCGAAACCAAGAGGAACACGATTACCTAAAAACACTAAAGAAGGCTATGGAACATTTGCAACCAAGACTGCGCAGACACGGAGAAGAAGCAACCTTCATCTTTAAGGACTTAACAAAAACACCCAAGGTTTTTTTAAGGCGCGACGCACCTTCGAGAGCTCTACAGGCGCCGTACGATGGGCCTTACGAAGTCCTCCAACGGGACGAGAAAACATACAAACTGAGGATCAAAGGAAAATCAGTACGCGTCTCCATAGACCGACTCAAGCCAGCCTACACCCTGGAGGAAACAACGGACACGGAAACCAAGAGCCAAAAACCAACGCCGATCATTACAAGGTCCGGAAAACATGCAAAACCAACGGTACGGTTCACACAGAACTAGATGGCTCCGCCACTACCCAGGGGGCCATGTGGCAGCCACCGAGCGCCAGACAAACGCGGACCCGCCGTACTACATGAAGCGCGCGCGAGCACACCCGCGAAGTTTCTCGCAAGTGCTCGCGACGCGCGAATTACTGGTACGACGCGCGAATCGCTGGTACCGCGGCCGCATCCCCAGGGGGCTGGCGCGATAAACTCAGGCTCGCGCTTAAGATCCGCCCGACGGGGGATATAAGCCCGCCGGATCAGCGACAAATCGCTCAGTGCCCACCGTTCTCACCGACGCCTACAGTGCCAGTGCGGAATACACAGC
>NW_017295544.1:70320-70693 GCF_001594075.2 Trachymyrmex cornetzi
CAGGGCCACCAAACAGTCTGTAAATTACTGTGCAAATATACTGTACATAGAACGAACCTACTCTCTGGTCATTTATACGAACCCGACGGAAGAAACCTCCAGCGATTAACTGGCGATCCGGCAGAGAGGTCGAAGGCGACGGCCGCTGCATTATTAGTAATATAAGAGCGACTAACCTTCGACACCCACAAAATCTATGTTATCTTACATTAATATGTTTTTATTTTCGCCACCCTAACCTGTAGATATTTAAAATAAATACAACAGATAGATATTGAAATGAACCGATAGCGGTTCGATATCAGTGTGATAGCTGTTTATAGCTGTTAAATATCAGTCTGATAGCCGTTTATAGCTGTTCGATAGCGGTTTG
>NW_017295544.1:71030-71509 GCF_001594075.2 Trachymyrmex cornetzi
AAATTTTGATTACTGTCATCTTAAATATAATAATTTGTAATATTCTTTTTAAATGCTTTAATTAACAAATCAGAAAAAAATTAAAATCTTAACTCTTTATAATATTAGGGGAAAGTGGGGAAACTGTGCGCAGCGGGTAATTGTGCGCACCCTGGTTTGGTACTTTTCCAATATATGAAGACATCACCGTGGCGAAATTTTTACGCAAGAAGTCGTCCTCTTAAGATATAACTACAAAAGATACGACGTACATACATCACTAGCCAGAGAAATACAAAAAAGTGAAATTACATCTTTTCTTGTTATTTTAGCATTCAGAAAATAAAGTGGTAAGTCCGTATTTTTAATTTGTTTGTTTGAAATTGTATATGTTATTAAAGTACGTTATTATGTTCATCTTTTGAGTTGTTATTTATTAAGTTTGATTAGGAATTGTTGAAGTAATCGTATTTCGTACCGAGTCAGGTCGCGGCGGGCAA
>NW_017295544.1:71798-72077 GCF_001594075.2 Trachymyrmex cornetzi
TAGAAGAATGTTTATAGTTTCTATTTCCATATTTATATCGCTTTGATCTTAGAAAACCATCCCAAGAAAAAAAATATCCCTTAGGTACGCACAATTCTCCCACTTTCCCCTAATTAAACATAAAATATGTTTAAGCGTTAACACAGGATAAAAAGTATTGATAAAGACAGAGTTCATTTAAGCAGCTGAGTTTATAAGGTTACTTATGAGATATTGGCCCAACAAGCCCCATATCGGTGTTGACTGAAATATAAAAAATATGAATTACATTAATGATTC
>NW_017295544.1:72294-73101 GCF_001594075.2 Trachymyrmex cornetzi
TATATTCCGCTAATAAAGCAGTTGTATATTAACAGATATTGCACTGTTTGACAACGTCGCATCTCAATTATATCAAATTATATATTTTTTATTATTTGGTAACGTTGCATTTGTATCATATTACATTAATCATTGCAAAACATGTCAAATGTCCTTGAAAAAAATTTCTTATATTACGGGAACAAAGTCATATTGAAACTTGCAAATTTCCAGACACTGCAATTGTGGTGTCAGACTACATTAATGTCATCACCGGACGTGTCTAAAAATCTGACGCTTGCATTTTGATGCATTGACCGGTAATGGTCATACAAATATCCGCGAAGATTTTTGTGGAAAGTCAGTTGTGTAAAATGGCTAACCGTAATTGTTCATCGCTCTCGCGTTTGATTTGCAACCGGGAACTTGGTTTCCGCAATGTGTCAACACGCACTAATACTTGGTTTTCAAAATATCAGATAGAGCAGCAGGGTTACGTTTCGGTAAAAACGTTTTGGTAAAATGGAAATAAAATCTGAAATTCATACGTGTACTCGAGGCACGTGTGTTATCGTTGATTTTTTATCTTGGCGGAGACGTATGTATATTATCGACCTGCATGTCTATTATCCGCCGAATTTTAGGTCTGAAGATTCTCCCTGTGATTCCTCTGATAATGATGAATAAAAAAGTGCATAGGATTTGAAAGCGGTTCGTGTGACGTTACTGCATCAGGCGCTCGAAAGACAAGGATTCATACGTTCAACCGTAAGTATTTTATATATGGTTTTTAATAATTTTCTCTGCAGATCACTTATTCGTTTGTTT